>NC_135971.1:37816907-37917588 GCF_053455715.1 Rhinoraja longicauda | reverse complement strand
ACTGCAAGTTACAGGAACTTGAAGATGTGGTTGGTTGGGATTGTGATATCGATTGTGGATCCATGGGCAATAAATAATAGACCTTCTTCTCCAGGTGTTTTAGAGATGACCACCGTAGCGCCATGGAGATGGCGTCCGATCAATTGTCCGAGAACGGTAGGCAAATTGTAATGTATCAAGGGTGACTCTGAGGCTCGAGGTAATGTACACCATGATCACCGGATTTAGACACGTTATGTTTGTGGATGTCAGGGACACTGCACTCCAGCCACATGATTTACATAGGTGTTATTTCCTCTTTGTCCAACATTACCAATATATTGACGACATAAAGAGTAGCACGGGCTTAAATTTCCTCAAATAAGGATTATTTTTCAGAAGCGTGGTGATCAGAAATTTTCAAGCCACTTGCGAATACAGGTCTGTAAGTTTACAGGCTTTTATCATACCGGGAAAAAAAGAATGTTATGATGTTGTTTCTCAGCAAATGCTGCCGGCGTCACCCTCCAGTTTGTTTTCCGTGGCAACGAACGGTCACATTCAGCGGGATTCGACGAAACAAACTTCCACCCTATTTTCACACCAGAATTGATTCTTAAATGTTCACTTTATTACCAGTCGTCTGCTGAGAGGTGTAACGCCTGAGTTTTCCATCTGGGTGAAATTGTCAGTGAACTATACAGGATTATGGTAATGACGTTGACATCTTTTAATCTGTCTGCAGTGTTATTGCGATTGGACAGTCAAGCTACTCGTCCATATAACGTGTGACATTACTGATGAAGAAAATCCGTGATACACGCGTCCCAAGAAACATTTATGAGATTACCATGCTCCCCCAGCTAATGCCATCTATCGGCCATCAGGGCCTTAATCTCGAATGATCGCTGGTGCCCTGCATTGATTACCGTTGCCAAACAATGACCACAGATTATCACGTTTCCATGATGGAAATGAAAGATAATCAAGTAGAAATCCTGGCAAAAATTATCTTTCCACCTTTATTTGCAACGCGATTATTTTGGTTCCTGAAAGGGAGCCGAACTGCAATTCCCAGCAACGGCGCAGTGAGATTTCATTTTCATGTTCTCTGTATTATTTTGGTGGCAACAATTGTCATTGCCGATAGTCCTCCGCACGCAGTAATGGGATAAATTGGAAAGTAGCGGCGCAGTGGGCGGATTATGGTTTACTGTCTATTTTGTTGTTCAATAGCGAGGACCAATGTTTCAGAAAACATAGACACAGCAGATTGAGATTGAGATTGGAGATTGGCGGCTCGAGATCCTGCAGCAGGACTCAGATTGCGCGAGTGCAGACCAAGGGAAATCAGCATAAACATAGAAAATAGGTGCAGAACAGCCCTTCGAGCTAGCATCGCCATTCAATATGATTATGGTTGATCTTTCAAAATCAGTACCCGTTCCTGCTAAATCCCCATATCCCTTGATTCCGTTAGTCCTAAGACATATCTAAAAGTGGTGAGACGGAACATGAGACGAGTTGCGATATTCTGATTTATCCATTTCTTAAATCCATTCAAACATTTTCTGAAGTGTAGTTGTTCCTACAGAGAATGTTCTGTTTTTGCAGTTATAATTTTATATCTAACTGATCAATAATATCCGACCAATATCAGGAAACGCAGGTTGTCAATAGTCAATAGCCAATAGTCAATTTATTTGTCACATGCGCATAAATGTGCAGTGAAATGAAAAATTACCCACAGTCCAACAATAAGACCAATAAAAATAAGCAATAAAAATATGCAATAACACGCAATCACAAACCAACACCAAACAAAAAGAAACATCCATCACCGTGAGTCTCCTCCAGTCACCTCCTCACTGTGATGGAAGGCCAGCATGTCTTCTCTCTTCCCTGCCGTCTTCTCCCGCGGTCAGGCTGTTGAAGTTGCCACGTCGGGGCGGTCGTGACTCCCGACATTGAAGGTTATAGGTACTCGGGTCAACCAGCATTTGGGGAGGGAATTGACGTTCCCTTCTTCAGACTGGTAACCCTTCGACAGTTTGAAGGATGGTCCCGACCCAAAAATTCGTCAATCAGTAGAGAAAGCAATGTCATAGGATGAGGATCACATCTGTCAAAAGCAATATTCTATCAGATATTAGCATATATTTAAGTTGGTACATTTATCCTGTACTGAAAACTTCCTGCTGATCTGGAGTTTTCCAATCGATATTGCCTGACAACCTGATCATACATAGCTGATTCTAATCTTATGTTCATCTTCAATTTTGACTTTTGTACCAATATGTCTGCGTCCTTTAGCGTTTTTAAATTATCAATGAGAAGTCCGGACAAATCATTACTTTTTAAGAAGATTATCTCCGTCGTCCTTGTTCTACCCGCGTAAGAGGCGTTTTCTGAATTACAATCCATATTTTAATAAACCATATAAACTGCGTCGCCGACCCTGTGCGAATTTCGCTGCACTTCCCTTTTAGGGTGTGACGTAAACAATTATATTCAAATTCCAAATATATCCATAATGTGTTTTAACAGGCACGTTAACAGGAATGTCAAGGGTTTGAATCTAGAACCGGAAATTATTTTATAAACGGGATCCCGTGCCATCCAACAGTCGGACAGAATCTATTTTCCTGGTTAAATTCAGCAAACACACCAGTCGCCGACTGAGGTCTATTTGTATCTCAGGGAAACCTTGATACTGTTATGAGCATTATCAGTGATCTATCTCTTTTTTTAAATTTTTATTTATTTATAGTATTTTCAATAGGCATACAAAAATACATAAGTGGATAAATATAAGGGAATACATAAGCATAAGCAATGGCAATGTATAACATAAATATCCCCAGGTTGTGTAAAACAAATTGTTATCTATACCTAGAAGATATGTCGGTATATATATGAAAAAGATAAGGATAAAAGAAAAACGAAAAGAGAGAGAAAAAGAAGAAAAAAAAAGAGAGGAAAAAACAAAACAAAAAAAAACAACAAAAAAAAACCAACAAAAAAACACAAAAAAAAACAGACTGTACCAAGTGGTTAACGAAAACATAGTAGTGTCGCCCGCTCCAAGCCCCTCTACCTGCATAAAGCAATATCAAGAAAAACGAAAAAGGTTGGAATAAGGTCACATTACATGATATGAAAATATTGAATAAATGGCCTCCAAGTCTGCTCAAATTTGATCGAAGGTTCGTAAACAGTACTTCTAATCTTTTCCAAATTTAAACATGAAATAGTTTGAGAAAACCAATGAAATAAAGTAGGAGGATTGATTTCTTTCCAATTCAACAAAATAGATCTTCTGGCCATTAATGTAATAAAAGCAATCATCCGACAGATGGGGGGAGGTAAACAAGTAGAGTCTATCATTGGTAAACCAAAAATTGCAGTAATGGGATGGGGCTGTAGATCAGTATTCAAAACCGTAGACAAAGTACTGAAAATGTCTTTCCAGTACCTTTCCAAGGAAGAGCATGACCAAAACATATGGGTAAGAGAAGCTATCTCAGAGTGACATATCATATCATATCATATATGTACAGCCGGAAACAGGCCTTTTCGGCCCTCCAAGTCCGTGCCGCCCAGCGATCCCCGCACATTAACACTATCCTACACCCACTAGGGACAATTTTTACATTTACCCAGCCAATTAACCTACATACCTGTACGTCTTTGGAGTGTGGGAGGAAACCGAAGATCTCGGAGAAAACCCACGCAGGTCACGGGGAGAACGTACAAACTCCTTACAGTGCAGCACCCGTAGTCAGGATCGAACCTGAGTCTCCGGCGCTGCATTCGCTGTAAAGCAGCAACTCTACCGCTGCGCCACCGTGCCGCCCATCTATCACATATAGGATTTATATGGGAATAAAAACGAGCCAGTTTATCTTTGGACATATGAGCCCTATGAACGACTTTAAACTGTATCAAAGAGTGTTTAGCGCATATAGAAGAAAAGTTAACAAGTCGAAGAATTTTATTCCAATTGTCAATAGGGATAGTAAGATTAAGTTCTCTTTCCCAATCATTCTTAATTTTATAAAAGGGATCAGAGTGTATTTTCATAATTATATTATAAAGATTTGATATTACACCCTTTTGAAGGGGGTTTAATTGTAACATATTCTCCAAAATACCCTTAGAGTCTCTGTTAGGGAAAGAAGGAAGAACCGTGTTTAAAAAATTCCTAATCTGTAAATATCTAAAAAAGTGAGGACTGGACAAATTATATTTGTTAGATAGTTGTTCAAAAGACATGAAACAATTATCCAAAAATAAATCTGAAAATCGTACTATACCATTAATACTCCAAACTAGATAGGCTTGATCCATCAGAGAGGGGTGAAAGAAAAAATTCGATACAATGGGCATCTCTAAAATAAAATAATTCAATCCAAACAATTTCCGAAATTGAAACCATATTCGTAAGGTATGTTTAACTATCGGATTGTCAATTTGTTTATGTAACTTAGAAGGAGCTAAAGGAAGAGAAGTTCCAAAGATAGAGCGCAATGAAAATCCTTGTACCGATTTAGTTTCCAAATCTACCCAATGAGGACTCGGAGATAAGTCCAAGTCGTTTAGCCAACATTTCAGGTAACGAATATTAGTTGCCCAATAATAGAATCTAAAATTAGGCAATGCCAATCCACCTTCCTTTTTGGATTTTTGTAAATGTTTTTTCCCTAATCTAGGATTTTTATTTTGCCATATATATGAAGATATTTTAGAATCAACTTTATCAAAAAAGGATTTGGGAATAAAAATTGATATTGCTTGAAATATATATAAAAACTTAGGTAAAATAATCATCTTGATAGCATTAATCCGGCCTACCATTTAATCTGATCCAATAAGGGTAAACAATTAACCCCAAATAAATCCTTATGTTTTTTGGTAATCTTAATCCCTAAATATATAAAATAATCATTAACTAATTTAAAAGGTAAGTTATTATAAATTGGAACCAGTCTATTTAAAGGAAATAGTTCGCTCTTATTAAGATTCAATTTGTATCCAGAAAAAGTGCTAAACTGAGCTAATAAAGATATAATTGCAGGAATAGAATTTTCAGGATCAGAAATATATAATAGCCAGTCATCTGCATATAATGACAATTTATGTGTTTCCATTCCACGAATAATACCAGAAATGTTGGGGGATTCTCTAATGGCAATTGCCAAAGCCTCCAATGCAATATTAAATAATAAAGGACTAAGGGGACAACCTTGCCTAGTACCACGAAACAATCGAAAAAATGGTGATCTTTGGTTATTAGAAAAAACCGAGGCAACTGGAGTTTGATAAATCAATTTAATCCAAGATATGAATGTTGGACTAAAATTAAACTTCTCAAGGACCGTAAATAAATAAGGCCATTCCACCCTGTCGAAAGCTTTCTCCGCATCTAATGAGATGACACATTCTGAAGTATTACATGGAGAAGTATAGACAATATTCATCAACCTTCTAATATTAAAAAAGGAATACCGGTTTTTGATGAAACCTGTTTGGTCGTCCGAAATAATTTAAGGTAATATCTTTTCCAACCTCATCGCCAATAACTTGGAAAAAATCTTAGAGTCTACATTTAACAGAGATATTGGTCTATAAGAAGCACAGTCAGTGGGATCTTTATCTTTTTTCAAAATTAAGGAAATAGAAGCTCTATAAAAAGATTGTGGTAATTTGCCCAGGCTAATTGCTTCTTCAAAAACTTTATAAATCCAAGGGGAAAGAATAGAGGAAAAGAACTTATAAAATTCCACTGTATACCCATCTGGGCCTGGAGCTTTCCCAGAATTCATTGAAGAAATAACATTCTGGATTTCTATATTCGTAAGCGATTTATCTAGTGATAAATTTTCTTCAAATGATAATTTTGGAAATTTCAATTCCCCTAAAAAATCATGCATATTATTAGAATCTTGCGGGAATTCAGAGTAATATAAAGAAGTATAAAAATCCTGAAAAGATTTGTTTATCTCGTCATGATTAGCTGTCAATTCCCCATTCTGTTTACGAATCTTAACAATTTGACGCTTGACCGAAACATTCTTCAACTGATTAGCTAACAATTTACCAGATTTATCACTGTGTATGTAAAATTCAGATCTAGATTTCATTAATTGATTTTCAATCAAAGATGTGAGTAACAGATTGTGTTCCATTTGAAGTTCAATTCTCTGCTTATAAAGCTCCCTAGTAGGAGCAGTCGAGTATTTCTTATCGATTTCTTTAATCCTATCAACCAATAAAAGAGTCTCATTCTTGATACGTTTCCTCAAAGCTACAGAGTAGGAAATAATCTGACCACGTATGTATGCTTTGAACGTGTCCCAGAGTATCCCATAAGAAATTTCCTCAGTCGAATTCGTTGAGAAGAAAAAGTCAATCTGTTCCTTCATGAATTTAATAAAGTCCTGATCTTGCAGTAGGGTAGAATCAAATCGCCAATACTTGGTGATAAAGACTGTATCTGTTAACTTGATGGAGAGCTTCAGTGGGGAGTGGTCCGAAATGGCTATAATGTCATAGTCACAACCAGTTACAGATGGAATAAGACGAGAGTCAATAAAAAAGTAATCAATTCTCGAATAAGAATGATAAACATGTGGAAAAAAAAGAAAACTCTTTATCTTTGGGATGAAGAAATCTCCAAATATCAACCATTCCAGAGTCAGTCAAAAAGGAATTAATATGAGAGGCCGACTTGTTTGGTAATGGCTGAGAAGATTTTGATCTATCCAACAGCGGATTTAAACAACAATTAAAGTCACCACCCATTATTAGCTTATATTCATTTAGATTGGGTAAGGTAGTAAATAAAGACTTGAAAAATTCAGGGTAATCCACATTCGGAGCATAAACATTAACCATTACAACCTTGGTGTTAGAAAGTAATCCAGTAATTAATAAACATCTACCATTTGGGTCCGAAATGACATCGTGGTGAACAAATGTAATAGAAGAGTTAATGAAAATTGAAACTCCTTTTATTTTGGCTTTTTGCGTTTGAGTGGTACTGTTGCCCTTTCCAGAACCTAAAAAAACGTTGATTGTCCTCCTTCCTAACATGAGTTTCTTGTAAAAAAATAATTTGTGCATTCAGTCTTTGGAACACTTTAAAAATCTTTTTCCGTTTAATTGGATGGTTTAAACCATTAGTATTCCAAGAGACAAAATTAATAAACTGAGCCATATTGCTGAGGTCAAGCCTTTGGTATGTAAAAGGTTAACCAAAGTATAAACTCATGTACCCGGAAGAGGAACAAAAATACAGGGAGGAACCGGAAATGGCGACACATCGGACATATTAGTAGTTTTACAACAGTCCAGAAAAGAAGAAAAAAAAAACAGTATATGAAACTAGAAAACATATAAAACAGACCCTAAACCCACCCCCCACCCACGGAAAAGCCCCTCTGGACCTATAGAAGGCCAGAAAAAAAAGAATTAATACTAAATCTACCCCCATATCACCAGCGGACGGCTCCTAATAATAATTTTTTTTTAAATAAATGATCCACCGAGAGTTCAAAAAAAAAAAAAAAAACGAAAAAAAAAACGAAGGGTTTTAACGAACAAAAACTGCCATTTTCAATACTCAGAAACTAAGATAATGAAGGTTATAATCATTATTATGAGACTAAACATAGTCGTGAAGTCAAAACATCGCTGAAGTCTCACCTGTTCAGTACTGCCTTCAACCACTGAAGGTCACCGCACCTACTGTCTCCTTTCTCTGTTCATTTATTTATTTACTTATTTATCTATTTATTAATTTCCCTATGTTCTCAAAATCTCTGTAAAGCGTCTTTGAGTATATGAAAAGCGCTATATAAATAAAATGTATTATTATTATTATTATTAAATAAAGTTCTTAACAAAAAAAAAACAATAACAAAAAAAACAAAAACAAGTATGACCAAAGCTGTGAAAACCATATATTTTAAGGTTGAGAAACCAGACCATAAGAATAGTTAAGATCCAGGAAGCTGCGAACTTCGGATACAGAATTGAAAAGACGACGCGAATCATTTGGTGGCGAAATTCTAAGTTTTGCAGGATAAAGAAGCGCAGGTTTAAGCTTTTTCTCATAGCATTCAGCCATCAAATCTTTAAACGCTCGGCGAGCTTTCATAACTTCAGGACTGAAATCTTCATAAAGACGCATTTGGAAATCTCGAACTTTAACCGAACCCAGACGACGGGCGGTTCGAATAAGGTGTTCTTTAAGGTGAACATAGTGAAAGCGTACAATTACAACTCGTGGTTTCGAGGGTAAAGATAACGAATTTCTAATTCTGTGCGCCCGATCCAATAATGGAGGATCATTTGGAAATTCTGAAGGTAACGCTTCTTTTAAAAGTTGGGCGAAAAACTTCACAGGATCTCCTTGTTCAGTGCCTTCTGGAATCCTAATCAAACGTAAGTTCTGTCTTCTAGAACGATTCTCAGAGTCAATGCTTTTCTGTTGGAGTATTTCCAAATGCTTAATTGCTAATGATAACTTCTTTTCCAAATCTGCAATTTTCAAGTCCCGCTTCTGAGCATCTTCTTGAAGAGTAGTAATTAATGTTTGATGTTGCTTAACTTCTCGGTCAGTTTTATTCAAGGCTTCTTGGAATATCTCTATACCTTGTTTAAGAGATGTTCGGAGTTCTGCAAATTTTTCATTTATAAGCTCCAAAAACGATTCATGAGACATTTCAATTAGCTTAAGGTCAGACTTCTTTTTTGGACCATCGCCATTGTTATCGTTTCCAGCACCACGAGCTTTAGATCTTATAGCTCGTTCTGTACTAATTTCATAACAATTCACAGCACAACTTCCGAGATAAAATCAGAAAGGTAACAAAAATCTTCTGGTTTAAATAAAAATAGGTTAAATGAGGGTGGTCATGGGTTAAGAACAGTAAAGTTTATGGAGCGTTTGAATCTAGAACCGGAAATTATTTTATAAACGGGATCCCGTGCCATCCAACAGTCGGACAGAATCTATTTTCCTGGTTAAATTCAGCAAACACACCAGTCACCAACTGAGGTCTATTTGTATCTCAGGGAAACCTTGATACTGTTATGAGCATTATCAGTGATCTATTTCTAATGTCATATTTTGTCGTTATTCTCCTGCATAACTGCCGTTAATACATTCTGCATTAAACTTAAAACGAGAAGCAATACATAATATTTTATTTACTTTCCCACAAAGCATTCTTGTCGAAGAAACTTACAAATTTCTTGTCAACCGTTATTCTCTTTTTTAGTTGGAAAACTGTTACTCTTCGTTCCGTTAAGCTAATTGAGATACGAAGTTTTAAACAAGCACGTGAAATTTATAATGATTCAGATATGTTGAAATTGTGCTACATTGGTAAAGAACAGTCTTATTGTAGTGCTTGGAATATTGTACCAGTGTTATTGGAGTTTTGGATACGTGCAGTGTATTCATAATGAAATCCTAATTTCTGCATCTCTTGAGGTTTATAATGTTGAGTTCGGCTCAGGAAACCGTTAGGACCAGGGCAACCCTACACGCCTCCAGACGCAGAGCAAGAAAATCTAAACACCATCAACGTATTAATTGGAAATCTGAAATGGTAACAGAAAGAGGGTGGAATAGAAGTAGCTAATATTTCGTGTCTGAGGCTCTTGACCCAGTTCCGCAGAACTGCGGAAAAGGAGAAGGAACATTTGTCTCCGTAGTACAGTAGGAATATGATGGCAATGAGTGTAATAAACTAACCTTTAAGAGTTTGTCCGGGTTGTTGCAGAGTGAGTGGAGGGCTGCACGTTCAGGAGGGGTGTCCGGGTTGTTGCAGAGTGAGTGGAGGGCTGCACGTTCAGGAGGGGTGTCCGGGTTGTTGCAGAGTGAGTGGAGGGCTGCACGTTCAGGTTAATAAACTAACCTTCTCTGTTAGTATGAAGTTATGCAACCATCAGGATTAGTTATGGCAGATATCAAACTGGATTAAGTGAATAAGTACAAATACCTGGTCTTTCACAGAAGCAACAATCTTACGTTGCCTTTACGCATAATCTACTAATTTAACCTAAATTACTTCGAGCTCTGCCGATGAGGAGAAGCAACTGGGCATCGCGTTCTTCGCAGTGTTGCCATCACTGATGGTCGGTGCGCTCAGCATGGGTCGACTGACATGCTTCTCTGTTGCATGTCCCCATGATCCCCATGATACATAATAAATCAAATCACTCAATTACCTGTACGGGAAATCCTGTTCCGGACTACAATTGCCTCCCGAATACCATTAACATTCAACGATCTTCCTCTGCCAATATCTACTGAAGTCGTGAAAATAGAAATTTCTTCTAAAGATACATGTCCCGAAACCATCTTGATGCTCGGCGAACGTGCCTTGGGAAAACAGGGATACTTCGTCCCATCATCCTCAGAGCGACATTTAAGAATCGCAGAAGAAACGTGCAACACTGGGATGATGGTAACGAAAACAATTTAATCTTGCATCGCAGACGTCCCTATCAATCCCAACCATCCCTTTGTACATCCCCGCAGAGGCCACGTACTCCTCCTATTATTATCTTGTTTCCTGCATCTTGGCTGCCTCTTGAAGAAGTCCCTCAGCCAGGTTGAAACATAGAAACATAGAAAATAGGTGCAGGAGGAGGCCGTTCGGCCCTTCGAGCCAGCACCGCCATTCATTGTGATCATGGCTGATCGTTCACAATCAATAACCCGTGCCTGCCTTCTCCCCAAATCCCTTGTTTCCACTAGCTCCCAGAGCTCTATCTGACTCTCTCTTAAATCTATCCAGTGATTTGGCTTCCACTGCCCTCTGTAGCAGAGAATTCCGCAAATTCACATCTCTCTGGGTGAAAACGTTCCTTCTCACCTCAGTTTTAAATGGCGTCCCCTTTATTGTAAGACTGTGGCCCCTGGCTCTAGACCCGCCCAACATTGGGAACATTTTCATGCATTTAGCTTGTCCAGTCTTTTTATAATTTTATATGTTTCTATAAGACCCCCTCTCATCCTTATAAACTCCAGTGAGTACAAGCCTAGTCTTTTCAATCTTTCCTCATACGCCAGTCCCGCCATCCCAGGGATCAACCTCGTGAACCTACGCTGCACTGCCTCAATTACAAGGATGTCTTTCCTCAAATTACGGGACCAAAACTGTACACAATACTCCAGATGTGGTCTTACCAGGGCCCTATACAACTGCAGAAGAACCTCTTTACTCCTATACTGAAATCCTCTTGTTAACTTTCTTCACTGCCTGCTGCACCTGCACGCCAACTTTCAGTGATTGGTGTACAAGGACACCCAGGTCTCGCTGCACCTCCCCTTACCTAACGTAACACCATTGAAATAATAATCTGCCTCCTTGTTTTTGCCGCCAAAGTGGATAAACTCACATTTATCTATATTATACTGCACCTGCCACGCATCTGCACACTCACTCAACGTGACCAGGTCACCCTGCAACCTCCGTTGGTAATGTTTTATTTTGCATCCAGGACATAATTACATCATTCAGATCCTAACAGGTATTATGTTCTCACATTTTCTGATCGGAGGATATACAAAACCATTCTATTCTGCAGAGCAATCGGCCGATGTCCACCGCCTACGCAGTTATTT
The DNA here is from genome assembly GCF_053455715.1 of Rhinoraja longicauda. NCBI lineage: Eukaryota > Metazoa > Chordata > Chondrichthyes > Rajiformes > Arhynchobatidae > Rhinoraja > Rhinoraja longicauda. The sequence goes on along the minus strand of NC_135971.1, from coordinate 37,905,965 downwards.
CTTCCAAGGCTAGGGCAGTGTCATTGGTGTCTTTACTGACGCAGAGGCTAGATTGGTGCTTTCTCTCTCTCACCATTTCCCATGCCCTTGCAAGGAAATGCATGAGCAAATAATCTTTCCGTGTTGACTGTTGAGCATATTTGGGACAGGGACATGGAATGGCGAATAAAGGAATCAAAATGGGCTAAATAATATGAGCCTCAACTATCATGGGGCAACCAGGGATCAACCTTTTGGCCGCAGACAAAGTAGATACTATTGCAGCCAATGAAGGATTCTACGGAAAGCGGAAAACAGATGTCCTGAAAAGGGTCTCCAGTTGAAAGGTTTCGAGCCGTAATGTGACTGAAGCTATTACGTGTACTGTCATAGGGATCATCAAAGACATTGAAATATCGACGGCACAAAGTGCTCCCTACTTTGTGGCCCCGCTATTTTGCCTGACACGGTAAATTGTCTTTCCGGCCTTACTTCACTAAAGGGCTCAGAAAGGTCCAGAAAGTGGAATATCAGTAACCGTTGTATTTGGGCTTGTATTTGCATCGGTTCTTTTGGTAGACATACAACAGACCGGACAGTGATATGTTTCTGGGGGATGTACGACGGCCGTTTCCGACACGTTGAAAGGGATAAGATTATGGTGGATTCTTGCTGGTTCAGAATTAACCTATCCGGAAAACATATGAAGAATCAGTGAAACAAACTGTGGATTGATGATTTGGCACAATGGTGACGTGTAATAAAAACTCAGTATAACTTTGGAAACTGACATGATTAACCAGACACCGTACACCGTACACCGGCACGGTAGCGCAGCGGTAGAGTTGCTGCTTTACAGCGAATGCAGCGCCGGAGACTCAGGGGTCCTGACTACGGGTGCTGCACTGTAAGGAGTTTGTACGTTCTCCCCGTGATCTGCGTGGGTTTTCTCCGAGATCTTCGGTTTCCTCCCACACTCCAAAGACGTACAGGTATGTAGGTTAATTGGCTGGGTAAAGGTAAAAATTGTCCCTAGTGGGTGTAGGATAGTGTTAATGTGTGGGGATCGCTGGGCGGCACGGACTTGGTGGGCCGAAAAAGCCTGTTTCCGGCTGTATATATATGATATGATATGATAATCTCAATATAGAAGTCATAGCGATAACGACAGTCATCGTCACAATAACGATAGTCATCGTTACCAATTAGTGCTCCATTTTTCATCGTCCTCGTTCTTCGTCTGTTTACAATGCACAGCCTGAATCCAGTGAGTTTTTCCTCCACGTTTTACTGCAGTACTTATTACCTGGAGCACCTGATATTACCCTTCCCATCTACATACTGGGTACTAAGTTATTCATACTCATTAGTACTAAAGGTATTAATTCTAACGATTTCAGTCCAGTTTCATGGCAATATTTTCCCAATTTGATTTTGATCACCCCTTTGTGTCTTACCATCATCCCTGATGATTGTCAGTGATACGTGCAATGTAATTTCTGTTTAACTCTCAGTGCATTGCAAACCGCTCTCAGAACTTTCCCGGCAAATGGGATCCTCTATCACTATCTAGGTATCCCGGTAATCCATATCTATAAATTATTTCCTTTAATGTATAGCAACAATATTTGTCAGCCTCACCAGCAGCGAAATGAGAATGAATATACAATAACTGATATAGATTCATTCCCAGCTTCCTTAGATAACTATATAAATCTCTCTGCAGTCGTTCAAAAGGTTCAGCGCCTCTCATCCTGAGTGTGACGAGTTTGCGCTCTTGTCCGACATTTTACTTCTGAGAAACTGCATATCTTGCGCAGAATATTGCTGCTGTGGAGGACCATTCAGCTGCATGTCAGTAAATAAACAGTAATTTGGTAATCCCCCCTCTGCACATGTGACGTTGTCCGTGAACACCAGCCGCTAAATAGGGTAACATCGTTATAGGGGCAATGGGTAAACCATTGGGCATGGTCTAAATCTGTTCAGAGTTCTGCCATGGCCATAAGTGGCGCCATCCCTGCTGTTCCGGTTTGGGGGCAATTGCACCGAAGTCCAATAGATCTGTTTTGAGAAATCGTAAGATGCGAAGGGGAAGGGTGAACCACAAAGTTTCGAATTTAAGCTCCTGCTCCTCTGGAACGCTTTAATTGATTCCAACGTTTCCACCCACGACATAATAAAAAAGGCCAGTGAAACTAGTCGATATATATTAGGTGCGTCCAGGCGAGTGTTTTGGGACATGATTTTGATAGTCATAATGGAAACGGAGCAGTGTTCGGTCTTATCATATGAAATGTCAGCGAGAAAATGATAGAATTATCGCTGGGAGGACATTTTCATAATTATGTCAGTTTCAAGATAGTTGTGAAGACGAAGTTCGTTGCTCATTTTACGATCCAAATCCATAGGAAACCTGACGTCAGTAGAGTAGATACGGGCCTAGCGAAAGCAGATGCAGAACGTCAAGACAAGTACAGAAATTAAGTACATTTCTTGGGGGAATAATTGAGGCTTAAGATCGGGCGTAATATGAAAATTAAAGGAGAACGAGCACTATGAAATAGTATTGGCAACTACGGTGAATGCAAAGATATTTTTAAACACATGAGGACTAATTACTAAATTGGGGAAGGAATGGGAGAGGGAGCGAGAGCTGAACTATGTAACACAGCGGAATCGCTGATAGCAGAGGGGTCTAGCTATGACAACAGGGAGAACCAGCGTTTACTGAAGACAAAGTGCAACCCGGATGTCTTAGAATGGAATTGAGCGAGTTCCATCTGGGAAGCAGATGCGACGGAGACGAAAAGATGAACGTGTGGGATACCGCCTTCACGAGAAGTGTGGTGGGAGGAGGTATAATGCAGATAACTGTGTTAGTCGGTGGGCTTGTTGTCGACAGCAAGTCTGTCCTTTGCGGTGTGGGAGTTACTGGTAAAGTTAAGTAAATCAACGTGTTCTAAGCGGTCGCACGTGACAGCCCCAATACAATCGTTGATGTAGCGGAGAAAGAGTTGGGGCATGGTGCAAGTATACGGAAATAAAAGCGGGAAGTACGGAACTGGGTAGCCACAGTTGGAGGCACTGATGGTGAGATAACCAGAGGCGATGAGATGGTGCAGTGTGGGAGATGATGATTATATGTTGGTCTGTGGATTCATAGTCAAGGGGCGGGTGGGAGGAGGTATCCGTGAGCTGCCGCTTGGCCTCAGCACGTCTCGTGTGCTCGGCTGGTCCAGGCGTTTGGCACATGGAATCCACGACAATTTGTTTAGAATGGGTAATTATGAATGGTTGATTTTCTGATTGTTCGTCTGTAATCAGTGTTCCTCTGCAGGGGCAAGCGCTGGGACTCGTGTTGCTTCTGATGTGGAGAACGGCAAAAGTGCGAAAGTTGGAAGTATATTCAGTATTTTTGAGAATTGGTTATGCCGTGGATAGAGCAGGATATTAAACAGATGTAACGTGGGCCAAAGCGATGGTAAATTCCATTGAACCTCGACATGTCAGAGGTGTTGCACTTCAGGAAGGGAAATCGATGTGGGACACACGGAGTAAATTGTCGGGAGAGAAGGAATGGTGACACACAGAATGACCTTGGTCTTCCTGCCCACTGTTCCCTCAAAATGGGTAGACAGGTTAGAGAATAATGCCAAAGGCTTCACTTCCTGGGTCGTAGAAACTGGATAATTATGTTGCAACTTTACAACAGACACATAAGACCGCACTTAGTTCATTTATTACATCTGCGTTCTGCACCAGCTCTGAAGCTTATGGTTGTGCATGGATGAGCGCAACGGTGATTTAACAGCATGCTGGCAGGATTAGAAGAATTTATTTATGGGAATAAATCGGATCATCCTGTGTCACCTGGAGCGGAGGTGGCAGGGGTGGGGGGGAGGGGGGGATGGTATGCTGATAGATATACTTAAAATTCTAAGAAGTATAAAAAGCTCATATGAAAAAGCTTTTATCCTTAAATAAATGTTATTCGGAAGATCAGGGGAACGAGCAATATGTTACACAATGAGTGTCATATCTGTAACTCGTGGCCAGAGCAGATGATGAGATTTAACAAATTGTCTACCTTCTCCATTTCTGGTACATTGATACAATTGTATTTCCTTTCTTTGTAGTGAATTTTCCTCGAGTATCATCTTACGCCGAAACACTTCCACACGATCAAATTCTAACTCATGCTTTCTATCCTTCGCCTCACTACTATCTCAATTTGTAAGCCCACAGACACCAATAGTTTTCTTGGCTGCACCTCTTCACATGTACCTCTAAATTGGTCATGTCATTCGCTCTGATCTATCCTTTGGCTTGTCTGTTCTGCCGCAACATTCCGGCATACTGAATTGCAGATACAGGCTTTCAAAAGAGACACAGATCGTTAAAGTAACGCGCTATAGAACATGGGTAGTTTCACGGGGAAATGAAGAGCAAGGATAACCTATCGAAATTCATGAAATATAATCCACCGCTTTGCGTTTTTGCTTACAAAATATTCAAACGAAGTGCTTCCCAAATGACTTTATTTTTCGCAGTTAGCCTCCACAAACGCCCAATGGTGTCTCGAGAGTGCATATTCAATTTCCCTCATTTCCACCCTCACCAATATTCCTCCAGCCCAGAGAACAACCAGGTTTCCTTACCAGACCGTCCATGTAGTCAGCCTCATATTCAACAGACGTTTACAACGCCTGCTTTGCTTTCAATCGCACATTTTCCTCCCATCACATGCTTGTGTTCCATTTAATTGTACCTTTGCTTTCCTAATTTATATTCTTCCTTCTCTTACAGACAAAGTACCTGCGATCAACATCTATCCTTTATTGCTTGTCAGCTGCCAACGATACTTTTCGAAATGTCAGTCACTGTGAGGTCTGTCGGAACATAGACATTTATTTATTTCATTCTCCGTATCGCTTCCCTGTTTTCGGCAACTGCAACGCACAGATTTAAACCGTCTTCTGAACCCGATGTGTTAATTTAAAATTAGGACCTACGTGTCTTGGTTTTAACCATTTTCAAGCCTATTGTTGACTTTACCAGTTTAATGAATCAGATGTGTTTGGTTCAGTTACAGTATTTGGATCTAAACAAAAATCGTTTTGTCTCGCAGCTGAGAAATGAAGATAATAGCGTCTACATCATTAGAGTTAGTATCAAGGTTAGAGATATTATGGCGTAAGTGCTATTGATTTCACGGATATACGAGTTCAAATCAAATAACCAGCTTTCATTAAACTTGGTCTGGCTACGTCTGTTTACTGCTAAACCACCATACAGCGTTTAAATAAATTGCCAATGATAAAACTAGAGCGTTTAATCATATTCTGGAATTCTTCTCTGAAATGTTTCTGAGAAACAGCATAAATGAAGGTGTTTGTGCAAGCACTCAAACATCTTAGCATATAACCACACTTTTCCGCAATAGTGAAGGGATCGGTTGGATCTGAGAACCAAAACTCGGTGTTTGTAAACTGCACGCAGATGAAACACACAAGATTTACCATCCACAGGAGAATAAAATTGGCAGATATTGCAATCAGTAAAATAATCGATTTTCTCCTGTTATCTGCCTCTTGATCGTTCTGACAACTCTCTTTATTGTTCGCTCGTAGTTTGCTCCTGACTCTGTTGGCCTGTATAATATTCTTTATGGTCAAGGAATTGAGCAGAAAAATCAACACATATGGTGCAAACGGCGTTAAAACAGTTTCGAGCCATAAAAAAACGACCCAAGCAGGTGCGGTGTAGAAGCTTAATTTTACATAACACGCCCAAGGCGTCTGGTTAATTATTTCTCGAGGTTCAAATATAAAGTAGATTGGAATGTTTTCTAAAGTGCTGAACAAAATAACCACTGCTATAACTTTCGAAGCAAACTTACGGGTGCAGTATCTTGTTCGTAACGACTGGCAACAAATAGCAACAAACCGGTCAAATGTAAAAGCGACAGTTAGCCAAACAGAGCAATCAAGCGAAATGTATATGAGTAGAACAACCAAACTACAAACAGGTGTGTAATTGAGGAACGAATATTGAAAATACGCCTCTTTGAGTTCATTCACCATTACATTTATTAGCAAAACCATGAGGTCGGCTGCGGCCATTGATACCAGGTATTGGATGATGCATTTGGAGAGACCACATCTTCCAGAAGACAGGATGATGATTGCCACCACATTTGCTGTAAAAGAGAAGTAAAACTGCATAAACAGGACTCAAATAATGAAATAAACCGCCCTTGAGCCACTTGTTTTCGATCATGCATTTTTACATTCCCTTCTGTTCCTTTGAATTAAATTGAAAACGATTAAATACTGGCGCAAGACACATCGAGAAGTTCTAACCAACGCCGCTCTACATGCAGCCTTATTGAGAGCTATGATATTTTTAAAATAAATAAAGTCGGGTAGATATTTACATCTGAACAGTTAAACAATAATTCTGGTTCAATCCGGTGAATGTTTGCTGGAGTTCAAGAGGACCGAGTTTCTATTTTGCCAATTCTTTCTAAACTCATATTCGGGGTGTTTACAGCTGCTTTATTTTTAGTTTGAATACTTTCGAGGTCACTTAATAATCTATATTATAACCGCAACTGCGCTTCAATGATAAGTAGTGCAGGCGTTGGTCTGCTGTTATCTCCAAAAGCTTTATGTAAACATGTTGGCACTGACTGTGAATGTATCGGAACGAACTTCCAGAGGTAACGGCTAAAACTGTTTTTTTAAAAACAACTGGACAGGCATAGTAAAGGTTTTTTGAAGTATGTGGGCCAAGAGTCGGTATATGGGACCAGCTTATTTCGCTTGTAAACGATTCCAATTTCCGCTTTCCACTTGAGAGTTCGGAGTTTTCAATCTTGGTAATACTGTTAACGAGATAACGTATGGAATCTATATGGACCGGTCTTGAACACCCTGTTCAATTACCTAAGGTAATTGCAAATACACATACATAATTGAAGTGAAAAATTACGCCATTACTCGACTAAACTTTTGTCTGTTCTTTATCTGATGATTCCGATACATGTTCTCTTGGTCATCTCAGTAACATTAGCTGCCCTTCCCGGAATCATTGGGTACAACTCGACATCATGTAAATATATAGAAGTTCCCTGCTGCGTGGTTATACTATTTGTTTCTAAATCTTCTGATGCTTGTGGATTTTTTTCTTGCCATGCCAAGCTACGGATGGACTCCAATGCCAAAAGTCGTTCTCACTCTCCCCCCCCCCCCCCCCCCCCCACTCCCTCGTCTGCGTATGTAAATAGATCGTCAATATTTAAATCACTATGCAATTCTCATGCCCCGTTCGGCTTCATGATAAAGATCGTTTGGCGTTGTAACCGAGCGGAACAATGTAAGGGGTATCAGCGATATTTTCTTCAACGTGCTTGGCTAACAGAAAGATTCCTTTATCAGTAAATATATTGTTGCGATAACTTGACGGTCCTTTTTCATTAAACTATTGCAGTGACCTTAGTTTCCACGTCGTTGAGTTTCGAATATCCATTTCTCCACGTTTGGTTCTAATAATAACGTGGAAAGATATTCTTGGAAAACAGTTAATAATAGTTATTAGTCTAAACAATAAATCGCGGATCAGGACCGGATCCATTAAGCATTCCCATCAATCCGAAATTCCTTCCTGTTGTTGAAACACGTGTAACTTGCCAATCAGTTGTCAGTCGAAAGAAGGAGGCAGCGTCCAGATTGTAACGCCTCTGTCTGCAAGGGTGCGTGTGCAGGGCAGGCAGCATCTCGTGCAGAGATCCGGATTGAAATGCAGAGTCTCCATGAACAGGGTTGTGCAGCATTTACGCTGCTCGCATAAAGTTCAAAGATAGAACTGGTAATAATGTTTGACGTTGAGCAACAAACATTACAAGTCACCGTAAATTTAGCTTCCGATTATGCAATGATCTGGGCAGATGATTATCTGTGGAATGAAAAGTATGAAACACAGCCCTCTCATGTTAGAATCTTCGTTAGAACGGTGCGATCCATTATTGTTCAAACAGACCGTTTTTACAGTGGCGGAAGAGGGTGCTTTATAGAGCCTGCGTGGACATTACTACAGTGGGAAATATAATTCTGCCCCTTATAAGATAAATTCCAAACTTCGTAAGCATGCTGGTTCATGTCTGCGAATGCGCGGCTCTCGCGCAATAGGTCACATTGATGACAAGAGCAGTCAAACTGTTCTTAAAATTTCAGAAAGATGCTTGCATTACCAATTTGCTAAAAACCTAAAATATTTATTTTCAGATGTTTTTCCCATTGTTTATTAATATCGCCACTCAGGCCGTTAATATCTACTTAGATAACCAGGTATGATTGACTCACCTGGAATTCCAATTGCTCCGAGAATAGGATAGTAAATAGCTTCCGTCTGCAGTATTACAGGTTGCATGATCGGAGGTGAAACGTATCCGGTTAGTTCCGCAGCCACACGAATCTTCTGCTTTTAAATGTATCTGTCACTTATATCTGTGAGAAATCTCGAGGGTGCAATCAGCAAGCACGATAATTGGGCTTATTTAGGTACATTAATTGGGCCGTGCTTACCACGTTTAAAGTGTTAAGTTCTAAACAGATATTTCATCATTTACATTCGTCAATAAATGACAAATGTGTCAGAGTCGAAAATATTCGGTGACTTTCAGACGGTTTCCATGGCATAACCTCCATTTACCTTGAACGCTGTTCTTGCTTGTCGCATTAGGTTTAAATCTGCATCTTCTTTTATTGCCTCCTCGTATCATTAACAAACAAAATCTAAAACTGGAAACATAATAGCATTTTGAAAACTGTGATGCAGTCTGAAAAATTGGCATAAATACCGCACAAATGGATAAATATAACTGCTATCCCTTGCAGTCGCATTCACGTGGAGAAATTAAAATATTTTTGCATTATTTCAATTGATATGCACGGGAATTATATCAGTGGAACATGGCGAATCTGTCAGGTATAACCTCCAAGTGATTAAGAGATTACCCTGCATGTATTCCACCCTTGTTTGCCATACTCGGTGCTCGACAAATGCTCTCCCCCACCTCCCCCCACCCGGTCCCCACTCTACGTTGATGAAGCAAAGCACAGACTTGGTCCCCGCACTGCGTAGTTCTGACGCTTTCTTCACATTATCAACTCAAGCTTCCAGTTCCGTGTAATATTAATTATCAATCCTTCTCCCATAGCAGCCTGCCTGACCTCCTTTGATGTGAATGGCCCAACGTAAATTAGAAGAGCAAATTATCAGATTCCGCTTGGGTATCTTATAACTCAATGGTAGGTATACAGAATGGTTTATTTGCACGGAAAAGTGCATAGCTAAATGTGTTCCACATGGGTGATGACTGCTTGCTCCACACCTTGGCTAGAGCAGCGTCGCTTGTGGCTGAAGAGACCAATGTGGGAGTGACAGTCTCTGTCGCAAAGGTCATATTTGTCTGTGGTCTCTGGTCTGTTGAAGTTGCTGCGCTCCTTTCTGCGTGCCCGCTTGTCTGCCGCTGCATTCGTCAGTTTCTCTTCCCCCGTTTTGAGATGTTGGTTCAGGGTACCTCTCCACCTTGTACGGTCAGCTGCAAGGCTCACCCAGGACTCCACATCGATGTCGAGCGCCTTCATATCGCTCTTGCCGACATCCTTGTAACGTAGCTGGGGACGGCCGATGGTTCTCCTCCCAGATGTCAGCTCTCCTTAGAGGATGTCTTTTGCAATACAGCCATCCTCCATGCGGTGGACATGGCCCAGCAACCGCAGTCTGCGCTGCCTGAGTAGAGTGTACATACTGGGAAGGCCAGCGCGAGCGTTGGCTACTCTGTCTTACCCAGGATACGGCGGATGCTTCTAACGTGGAAGGATTTGAATCTTCTCTCCGGTCTGGCATAGGTAGTCCATGCCTCACTGCCGTACAGCAGCGTGCTGTTGACACAGGCGTTGTAGACGGCTATCTTTGTCTTCACTGTCAGCTTTGGGTTGTTTCTCAGTCGAGTTATGAGGCGAGCGAGAGGTGTAGCTGCCTTCCCAATCCTCTTGTCAATCTCTGTGTCCAAGGAGAGGTTGTCGATGATGGTGGAGCCGAGGTACGTGAACTGATGGACGGCATCGAGTTCGTAGTCGGCGATGGTGATGCCAGGCGGTGCCTCTGTATCCTGTCCCAGGACGTTAGTCTTCTTCAGGCTGATGGTCAGCCCAAAGTCCTTGCAAGGCCGATAGAAGCGGTCCATCATTGACCGCAGTTCCTGCTGGGTACGGGACACTGCGTCATCGGCGAAAAACACATGTCTCTGAGGAAGGCTCCACGTACTTTTGTCCTGGCTCAGAGGCGGGTGAGGTTGAAGAGCCTGCCATCTAATCTAGTACGCAGGTAAATCCCCTCCGTTGTGGTGCCGAACGCATGTTTCAGGAGCAGAGCGACGAAAATCCCAAAGAGTGTGGTCTGAAAGGTGGCTATGTCTACGTTGAGTCTCTTGAGCTCGTCGTTTATGATAGCTGTTTTCCTGGCATCGCTAATATCCTGTGGGTTTTGAGAGAGGCCGGTCATTATTGTCCGGACATTCCAAGATCCCAGTTTTAGAGCTGGTCTCTTTTGATGTATTGTTTTGTTGGCAGGTTTGATGGTTCCTATCTGCTGTTTGGATGGTTCTTAATCCCCGTACACACAGTGAGGATAGCAGACCGTGGCTGGACAGCACCTTAGTGGCTGGCGACTACCCATCTTGTGGTGAGCGGTAGCTGTCCAATGAGATCCGAAAATCCACCCCACCGTCCGGAGCAACCCCTGGCGCCTCGCTTTACGCCAATTTAGCGATGACTTATAACCGGTAACTGTTGCTCCCCGTGATGTGGCAACGCCGCAGGCAAAGCTGGAGTGACTCTCCAGGTTGTAGGTGGAGGTTTGCAGTGATGTGTGGTCGGATGCAAGCCTGGGCGATGTCATATGAAGGACAGGCTGTTGCCCTTGCAGCACCTCCCCCCTCTCCACGTCGCTGATCGATCCTAAGGAACAGCAGAGCCGTTACAGTTTTGCACCAGCGCCGTCGCAGGAGCTGCCAGAACGAGGTTGTAGATAACGACGAACTGCCTTCGGGACCCCAACTCCGGATTTTTCTTAAGGTTTACACCTGGAGCCTTTTCCACGATTGGATATGGCCACAAGGCAGTGGAGGGTTTAGATCAGAGTTTTCCTTCTCCTACGTGGACTGCCTTCCCAGGCTGACGGGCCTCATCTGCCCGAGACTCGTGGGGGCGTGATCGTCTACCTTCCCGTGCAGGTCTATCGCATCTTCCCACTGATCCACAATGAATCACAGAAAAGGGAATCTGACGACCAACTATACTTAAGCTCCCTATAGAATGGTCAATGCTGCGGGCCAGATACCTTGTGATCAATGTATCTCTGATCACCTACAAATTTTCGAAATATGTTCGAAGAATTTATACTATTGAGATATTGCAAGAGTTTACTTACATTATTTAAGAACGTTTACTTTTGTTAGAGTCTCAGCAATACAGCAAGATCAACTATTTCCCAGCCCACCTGGTCAATCGATCTAGATCCTGATGCAAATGTTCACAACAATCACATGCAGTTGCACAACTATCTGCAAAACAACCCATTTTTGTAACATTTGGAAACTTGCTAATCTTGCCATGTATATCTCATCCAATCCATTCATGCGGATGATAAACAGCAACGGTCCCAGCATCGAGCCATAAGGCACACCACTAGTCAAAGGCTTCCACTCCGAGAAGCCACCTTCCATCATCAATGGGCATCACCCTCTGCTTCCTTCAATGAAGCTATTTTTTGATCCATTCATTGTTCAATTGGTTTTCTATTGTTGATTTAGAAACCTCAGTTTAACTTTCTGTTGTTTGTTTAACTCGGTTGAGTTCTCTGATTTGAAAGCAATTACTAATGTACACCTAAGATTAACACAAAATGCAGGCAGCATCTTTGGACAAATGAATCGGCGACCTTTCGGGTCTCTTCTTCAGACAGATGTGTTAGTTGTTACAGATATCGCTCCCTCGGCTCAACAGGATCAAATGCTAATCACGAATCAGTGTAAAATATGAATGTGCCGTTCACAATGGTTGCCTTCGACGAGATCAGAACCCGTAGTCAAAATGTGTAGATATGCACAATATTCATAATTTAGCACAAGAGTAATGTACGATAACTAAATCTGCAAAAGCGACATCTCCCCATTCGAGCCAAACATATAAGGGTTCTCAATATTCTAAAAATGGACTTGGCGCTATTTCAATTCCAATATTGACTGTTCGACTGACCTCTACCTTGCTAAGGGTAGGCGGCAGTCATTGATAACAAGCGTTAGGAGGACCCCGCCATCGAACGGCAAATTGCCACCTCGCATCACATCCCTTGAAAATTAGGTTCAAGGTTCAAGGTTCGTTTAACGTTACAGGTACAGTGAAATTTAGATTGCCATACAGTCATCGGATCGGATAGTACAAAGTCGCCGGCCAAGTTGGTATATGGGGTAAGCAATTTGGTCTGGTTGGTTACATTAGGTATCCATTGACGGCAGTAATTAACCATTCCCAGCCACCGGCGCACTTGCTTCGCCGTGCGGGGGGCTGGTGTGACACAAATAAGTTGGATACGATCGTTCTCTAATTTGCGTTCGTAAGCTGACAATAAAATGCCGAGGAACTTATTCTCCCCCTGGGCCACTTTTACCTTTTCTTTGGAGACCACGTATCCGAGCTGCTGGAGGAAGTTAAGGAGCAATATGACATCCTCACGATTGCTCTGTTCGTCTGGGCTGGCTATCAGTAGGTCATCTACATACTGAATCAGGGCAGATCCCTTTGCCAATTCCAACTCCTGTAATTGTCGGTGAAGGCACCTGGAGAATAGGGTGGGTGAGTGGACAAACCCTTGCGGTAGTCTGGTCCAGGTGTATTGTTGTCCATTGTAGGTGAAGGCGAAGAGGTATTGGCTGGACGAATGCAGGGGAACGGCGAAGAATGCATGTTGGAGGTCAATAGTGGCGAAGACTTTGGCTAGGGGAGGAACTGAGGCCAATATGTGGGCCGGGTTGGGAACAAGTGCATGCAGCGGCTGGACGATATTATTAATGGCCCGCAGGTCTTGTACGAGTCGATACTGGTTTGACTTGCCTGCTTTTGGCACTGCTAGAATGGGAGTGTTACAAGGGGAGTAACACAGTACTAGAATCCTCTGTTGGACCAATCCATTGATTAAGGCGTCAATGCAAGGGATGGCCTGGCGTTTCAATGGGTACTGTTGGATAGACGGCAGTACAGCGCCCACCTTAAGGGTAATCTCCACGGGTGGAACATCCGTGCAACCCACCTGAGTGGAATCTTCTGCCCAGACTTGTGGGTGTGCGTACTCAAGCACGCTCCGACCCTGATGATGGTGCAAGGTTGTCTCTTGTGGCTTGGGCGACTTGTAAAAGTGTATAGTGAGTTCTCCGGGGAGATTTTGTATTGTAAAAGAGTTGGGATCGCCCATTCGAACCGCATCCCATACCAAGGGTCCGAGATCCTTGGCGTGGTACGGCATATTAACCTCTCGGGTGACGTGGGGAGCGATGGAGGCTTCCTGTTTCCATAAGGCGAGGGGCACAGTGGCATACTCGGCCTCCCCAGGTGGACCGGTAACTAAAGCTGTCAATTGAATGGCAGCTTTCTGAGGGGCGTAAAAATCTTCCAAATCCTTGTTGCACCCGCTTTTATCATAGGCCAGAGTAAGATGCCCTGGAGAGTCATCTAAATCTAGAGTCCACCACTGAGGCACCGTGGTAATATATAGTTGGCGGGTTGGTATAGAGACCTCAATTCCCCCTGGTTCGCAAGAGATCATTAGTGCGAGGGCGCACATTAAGTCCCTGCCCATTAGGTTACAGTCAATACCGTTAGTAATAAAGAAACGGTGGCTGATGGAAAGTTGGCGATGTGTGACGGGCACTGGTTCAGATACTGGGTAATCTTGAGGTCGCCCCTCAAACCCGACATGGCGCTGGACGTGTGCGGACTTGGGTAAGTTGAGATAGCTTTGGACGGATGAGACCGCAGCTCCCGTATCAATGAGGAAAGTGTGCCATGTGTCCTGTATCTTTAATTCGAGGGTGGGCTCGTCCTGGCTTCTGAAGCTCACTCTCATTTGGCCCAGTCATTCCTGACCGGGTGTCCAGGGGTTGGGGTTTTGGTAACTAGCAGGGTAGTTCTGCATCGGCCCCTGCGACCCCTGTGGGTTGCCAAACGGTCCTGGGCTGTTTCTTCTGTCGCGGCCCCTTAAATTTTCATACGCCCGTCCTCTGCCCCTATAAAACTCATCATTACTGGGACATTCACGTTTGAAGTGCCCTCTCCCCCCACAGGAGTAGCAGGAGTAGCAGATTCCGGGCGCTAACGTGGGCACTCCTCGTCCCCTCGTGGCCATTCCACGGGGGACAAATGACTGGCCGCGCGGGGCACAGGGTGGTCCATTCGGGATCCACCAAGGGGTCCACCCGGGCCGGTAAAATGGTGGTTGCATTTGATACCCTGCAGGGTCCGGTACACTGCCCGTCTTCAGAACATATTCAGTTTTTATTTTTGTCTGTACATCCTTACCCTCAGTGCCATGTGTATCTTTCCATAAAGCTTTAACGGTTCGTTTTAGGACATCTGGAGTAGAAGCGCTCCATTCCAGGTTGTTGGCTTTTACAAGGGATACTACTGCTGCAGGCACGCAATGTAGGAGTATATAATTGAATTGTGGGGAGGCCAAGTTGTCCCTATATGCCTCATCTCCCGAGTGGAGATCGTAGATTTCATTAAACCTGTCCAGGAAATCCTCCACTGCCTCATTTCTTTTTGGTTTGGTGTCTAGGATTTTATTAATATCAATGGGTTTTCTGAGGGCCCCATGACAGGCGTTAATAATGGCATCTTCTCTCATATTTGGGGCATTACCGACAGCGTTTGCCATAGCCGCATGATCCTGATGCCCTCCTATTATCTCGACAAACTTTAGCCATTCCTTTCGATTCAGGACTTGTCTGACCAGGGACCATAAATCTCTGCTATCAGCCTGATACACCGATATTGTAGTACGTAGCCAGTCGCAGAATGCCTGGGGTTTTTTTTTCTGTCCGGAGCACCATTAAGGAGGGAAACAATTTCATGCGGTTTCCAAGGGATGTACACTTCTATGGTATTGGGTGCTGCTGCACCTCCACCGGGCGGAACTACCCCGGCACTTGGATTTGGCACATGACGTACAGGGAGTTGCCGATTAGTATTTTCCTCATCACTAGACCCAGGGGGAATTGGTCGGCAGGTGTGCGAAAGAAAGTGAGAGAGCCTCAAGCATGTGCCTAGCACACAATGCTGCAAAGCTTAAGCGGAATAAAGTGGCTGAAACAAAGGAAAAGGACAGATCTCCACAATACCAATAAAAAACAAGAAGCCACCCCAATATTCTTTAACATGAATATCCACCATAGCGACTCCCACATTCCACACTGTGAGAAAGGCAAAAAATAGTTCAATCTTCTTTCCTTCTTCGTTGTCCCGCCGTCGGCGCACTCGAAACTTTCGTTGTCGGGGCGATCTTGGGTCCCGCAAACGGCGGTCGAGCCCTCCGAATCCGGGCGATCAAGCTCACGCATCGGGGGATCTCTGTTCCCCGCGCCGGGCGATAGGACTCCGGAGTCGGGCCAGGTCGAACCTCCTGCGGCTTGGAGCTTCCCGACATCAGTCTCTACCCGAGATCGCGAGCTCCTCCACAGACGCGAAAATCGTAATTAACCAACTCTCTTCCATCTCCCACCCAATAGACCTTTGATAATGCTTTGACAGGTCTAATGTTTTTGCATGGTCATGCCCCCCCCTCCCGCTACTGTCTCTTCGTATTTTGACTGTATCCTGAGCCGAAATTTATCGATTCACTTCCCGCCTACGGGACCCTCCTCCAACCACACGCACATCAAGCATAGATTCAGCTAGGTCCTCGCCTTTCAAGCAACCAATCATGATACGCAACAAAGACTTTCCCGTTAGTTCCTACGGATCTCACCACTAATCACATCCATGATCCCCCCTTCCCATGGAAGCTTAACCTGCAACTGAAGGAAGTTGGAATACCTGCCCCCACCCGTGCAGCCTCGCCACCGTCATGGGGTCCAAAGAGCCTTCCACATGAGCCATATATTAACATGCTCCAATTCTCACTTTCCCTATTAGATTAGTTTCTCTCGAAGTCGTGTTCTCTCCTCCTGCTTGACCAAATGCAGGCTAATAGGGCAGTCAAACGAGCTCCTGTGCTCAATCCGCAATGGTAACTTGGATCTTCCGGTTGCTAGAATTTTCGATTCTTCCCTCGACTCCCAGATCGAGCAGTTTGCCTTTTTAGTCCTCCACTGGCTGGAGAGGTAAATGGCAAGATCTGGAACAACACCTCAAATGGGCAGTCTACAACACGGCGGCGTGAACTTCGACTTGTCCGATATCAGGAATGTGTTTTACATGCCCCTTCTAACTCATTATTTTAACAAAACACTCCATCTACGCATTATCTTCTACACTTTTAGTTGAGTAACGCCCTCTATTGTTCCTAATTGTTCACGATACCTCTCTATTCTGAATTATTCAGTCCGCATTTGGAATATTGTAAGGAATTTTAGGCACCATATCAGAGGAAGAATGTGCTGGCGCTGGAGAGGGTCCAACTGAAGTTATCAAGAATGATCCTAGCAATGAATGGGTTAACATATGATGAGCGTTTGTCGACACTGGGCTTGAACACACTGGAGTTTAGAACCATGAAGGGGGACATTATTGTAACGTACCGAATGGTGAAAGGCTGCGATAGAGTGGATGTGGAGAGCATGTTTCCACTATTGGAAGAATCTAAAATTAGAGCTCAGAATTAACGGACATTCCTTTAGGAAGGAAATGAGGAGGAATTTCTTCAGTCAGAGGGTGGTGAATCTGTGGCTTTTTTTGCCACAGAATGCTTTGGAGGTCAAGTCAATTGATATTTATAAGCCAGTGATAGGTAGATTCTTGATTAGTACGGGTGTCGGGGGTTATGGGGAGAAGGCAGGAGAATGCAGTTAGGAGGGAGAGATCGATCAGCAATGATTGAATGGCGGAGTAGACTTTATGGGCCGAATGGCATAATTCTGCTACTTCCATGTATGACCTTATGACCTTATATTAAATCGATTGTCGATTGAAATTTGTTTAAACTATTGAAGAAATATCATAATGCTTCTCTTTAAAAAAAATTGTTTCTCGCGGTTTCAACGGACAGTTTACGTGCCAAAATGGAGGTATTTTTTCCATTCCATTCATTTACGTGCGCAGGAGTATCATTATGTTATTGTCACGCAACTGTGGAATCCTCAATTGCTGTCTGATGAAATCCGTCGTTAAAAATAGCATTGAACTGCACAAGTAGCTGTTATCAGGCAACTGTTAAATATTGCGTGCAAGTATAACGCTGCAGCAATTATTCTTGTCTGGTCTTATAGAGGTGTACAAAATCATAAGATTTTCTTGCCCAGAGTAGGTGAATCGAGAACCAGGTGACATAGGTTTGAGGTGAGGGGAAAAAGATTTACGAGGAAGCTGAAGATAACTTTTTCATGCAAAGGGACGTGGGCGTGTGGAACGAGCAGGTAGAGAAGGCAGGTACTATCGCAACGTTTCAGAAACGTTTGGACAGGTACTTGGACAGGAAAGGTTTCGAGGGATATGGACCAAATGCAAGCAGATGGGACTCATGGAGATCGGATAAGTGGCCGGTGTGGAAAAGTCGGGCCAAAGGGCCTGTTTCCACGCTGTAATACTTCATGGCTCCATGATGCTGCTTTATAGGACATTGGGTAGACCCTGTGTGGAGTATGATCTGCAGTTCTAAGGGTCACTGCATTACTGGAAGCATATGGAGGCAGAAGAAGTTGACCAGCAAGCTGCTTGGATTAGAGGGTGTTAGTGTAAGTAGTGGTTGGCGACTTAAATTGTTTTCTCCGGATCGCCGGAGGCTAAGGGGAGACCTAATAGAAGTATGTGGAGTTATGAGAGGAAAAGATAAGATAGAAAGCAGAACATTTTTAATGTCAAAGACTGGAGGCCACAGCTTTAAGGTGGAAGGGACAACATCTGACATGCTTCTTGAGTGGGAAATATTTGCACAGAAGAAGATGAGTGCCTTAACATCGCAGCCACGGTTGGAGTTGGAGGCAGATGCGATAGTGGCATTTAAGGTGCATTTAGATAAACCGATGGATACGCAACGAACGGATGCATATGTTGTTTGATGGGTTAGTTCAGCTTGACATCAGTTCCGACAAGACATTGTCCGCCGAAGGGTCTGTGCCTTTGCAGACGTATATATTGTTATTTATCTACTCAATATTACCCACACTACGAGGCTAAACAATCCAATGAAGGCAAACAACGTCCTCAAGAT
The DNA here is from genome assembly GCF_053455715.1 of Rhinoraja longicauda. Classification (NCBI taxonomy): domain Eukaryota; kingdom Metazoa; phylum Chordata; class Chondrichthyes; order Rajiformes; family Arhynchobatidae; genus Rhinoraja; species Rhinoraja longicauda. Next base: position 37,887,497 of record NC_135971.1, on the reverse strand, counting down.
ATTCCCAATTGGTAATATAGAAACATAGAAAATAGGTGTAGGAGTAGCCATTCGGCCCTCCGAGCCAGCACCGCCATTCAGTATGACGATGTTGATTATCCCAAATCAATACCCCATTCCTGCTTTATCCCCGTATCCCTTGTTTCCGTTAGCCCTAAGAGCTTTATCCAACGCTCTCCTGAAAACATCCAGTGAATTGGCCTCCACTGCCTTCTGTGGCAGAGAATTCCACAGATTCATAACTTGCTGGGTGATTTTTTTAAATCCTCATCTCAGTGCTAAATGGCATACCCCTTATGCTTAATCTGTAACCCCTGTTACTGGATTCCCCGGACATCGGGAACATTTTTCCTGCATCTAGCCTGTCCAATCCCTTAAGAATGTTATGTGCTCTATAAGATCCCCTCTCATCCTTCAAACTTTCAGTGAATATAAGTCCAGTCGATCAATTCATTCATCATATGTCAGTCCCGTCATCCCGGTAATTAACCTAGTGAACCTGCAGTGCACTCCCTCAGTAGCAAGAATGTTCTTCCTCTAATTTGGAGACCAAAACTGCCCACAATACTACAGATGTGGTCCCAACAGGGCCCTGTACATCTGCAATAGGACCACCTTGGTCCGATACTGAAATTCTCTCGCTATGAAGGCCAAAGTGCCATTTGGTTTCTTCACTGCCTGCTGTACCTTCATGCTTACTTTTAGTGACTGATGTACAAAGACACCCAGCTCTCGTAGCACCTCCTCTTTTTCCGAATCTGACACCATTCAGATAATAATCTGCGTTCTCGTTCTTGCCACCAAACTGGATAACTTCACACGGCGGGACTGTCGTATGTTGAAAGACTGGAGCGACTAGGCTTGTATACACTGGAAATTAGAAGGATGAGAGGGGATCTTATTGAAACATATAAGATTACTAAGGGATTGGACGCGCTGGAATAGACGCAGGAAACACGTTCCCAATGTTGGGGGAGTCCAGAACCAGGGGCCACATTTTAAGAATAAGGGGTAGGCCATTTAGAACGGAGATGAGGCTAAACCTTTTCACTCAGAGAGGTGTAAATCTGTGGAATTCTCTGACTCAGAAGGCAGTGGGGGCAATTCTCTGGATGCTTTCAAGAGAGAAATAGACAGAGCTCTTAATGATAGAGGAGTCACGCGGATTGGGGGTGGGGGCAGGAACGGGGTACTGATTGTGAATGATCAGCCATGATCACATTGAATGGCGGTGCTGGCTCGAATGGCCGAATGGCCTCCTCCTGTATCTACTGTCTATTGTTTATTGTCTATTGTATCCACATTATACTGCATCTGTTTGCAGATTCTCCGTGATAACGGTTCAGTATTGCTTTCACAAACAAAAACATACAGAATGACAATAGCACACAATAGTTACAGAAAAGGGAAATCGTTCTCTCCGTCGGGATGTATTGGCTCCAAGTAAGGGTTATGAGTCTTGTTCCACGCCCCCTCCCCCCCCCCCCATGTAAAATTGCATCATGTAAAATTTCTCTTGGTAGACGTGTAATCACATTGTTCTGAACGGCCTATCGGGCATCGTTACAAAATCTACGGCTCCAAGAATAGCGACCCTCGTTTTTCTTACCCCCGATATAACGGTTTCGGGGAAAATGCTGGTTGCGTGACCTAGCCTGGCAAGCAATATGTCGATAGAATTGAGGTGGGGGGTGATTGGAAGATGTGTGGACAAGGGCTAGTAATAAAAATGACCAAAGGGTGACAAAATGAGACAAAGTGAAACAAGGAGACTAAAGCGTGTTAGATAATGAGACAAGTCGATTGAAAGAGGAGTAAAATGTAAATCCCATGGGAGCGATATTGGTGGAACGGAACGGGCTGGGTTGGCACCGAGATAGTGGGGGGTGTGGCTCGCACCGGGTTGTGGGAGTCCAGGATTGAGACGACTGAATTCAAGCTAATTTCATTCTAGGAGAAGTAGGATAAAAATTGATTGCTTTCCCTGCAGCGTCGGAGGATGAACACAGCCTATTTGAGAGAATCCGGTGTAGGATTGCTATTTAGAGCAGTTGTGCGCCACAAAATGATATGGTGAGAGAGGAAGCAGCGTGACGGAGATACTGGCGATGATTTGTTGGAAATAGATGGTGATAGCTCATCACATCGATCTGTTAGGGAATTCGTACATACAGATGCAAAGGGAACGTCCGGATTCAGTTCGACAGACAAGCGAATGAGCGGTGAATGGAGGCATATCGACCAGGTACAGTCAAGTGGTATTTAGGGTGGTAAAAACACAAGACACAGCATGTGAGAGCAAAACGCAAAGTGCTGGAGGAACCTGCAATCGGTCAGGCGACATCTGTGGACAGATTGTACAGAATGTTTGGGACTCTTCTTCCGACTTTGGGACGGGGGGGGGGCTGGAAAAGAGAGGCGGTGGACGGGACGATGTCTGGTCAGTTATCACGGTGCAGGTTAAATTTTAGGGTGTGATTGAAAAGTCGATGTAAATGGAATGGACAGATCAAGAGAGGGTAAAATGCCGAACGGGGGGGAAGGGGTGTCATGGTGGCGGAGGAATGTTCGAGAAGGGAGAATAGGTGAGGGGATACTCCTTGAAAATATAGCACCATTTCTAAATGTTCGGTTGATACTTTGCCCTTTGCTCTGGTGGGGAACAATGGCTGCCTCTGCCAACGGTCTGTCACGTCTTTTTCTTCTTTGTTGTTTTTAGTCTTTGTTAAATATATGGTTTAATGTACTATTAATTTTGTATTATGTGTGTGGAGGAGGGGGGGGGTTGAATTCTTTCGTCGACGGATATGCCGTCTTTTTCGCATCGTATCTCGGTCTGCGCTGCGGCCTAACATCCAGGAACTGGCAGCGTCTTGCTGGGGATCCAACTCGGGAGCTCCGACTTAACATCGTGGTTCTCGCGGTCCCTGGTTGCAGTCTGACTTCGGGAGCTCCAACCGGCAGGGGCTTCGACCGCCCCGACACGGATGATTCGACTGCCCCGACCGCGGGAGACAAGGAGCCAAGAACATAAGACGTTATGCCTTCCATCACGGTGGGGAATGTGGTGGAGCCGTTGTGGTCGATGTTTATGTTAATTTTTATGTAGTTATGTGTCTTTGTGGGTTTTTTGGTATGACTGTATGGCAAAATCAAATTATTTGTATGTTGCAAAACGTACTTGGCTAATAAATTAATTACGGTTAAATTAATCACGATTATTCTATTTCAGTTTAATTGAATGTATTTATGTATGGTATCTCTGATCTCTTGAAATAACATACAAATCAAATTGTTTCACTGTACTTCGGCACATGTGACAATAATAAACATAAACATAAGACGAGCAGGTACGTATATTTGTCAATGTCCTCAGAACGTTAACTGAATATTAAAATCTTCTGACTCATTTTCCATCTATTAACGAAAATAAGTGTCAGACCATGACTTACGCAAGTTATCATATTGACAATGCTGCGCGGGTAAACGAATCTCGACTTCATTAAAGTGATCAGGTGAATAAGACCAATGACGGCGCTGTGCTCTTTTCACCCAAGAGGTAAATGGAAAGAAGGAAATTCACCTTATTGTTGCACTAACCGGACGCGTATCCTCATTTCGAATATGGAACTGCCTGCAATCCGACTGATAGAATAAATTTTCTATCCTATTCTTGCGATAATTGGCATTCCTGGTAAGACACTTTTAGAATACTGTAATTGTATAAAGCATACTTTCATGTGTTTCTCCTCTCGGCGTAAGCAGCTCACAGAGGAAGGCACATTTTCACTGGAGTTCACCAGCAGAAGCAAACAGATATTCGACTTGTCATTGAAAGAGCAAATAATTCACAATGTCCTGCTGGATTACGTTGAGAATTACCTTCGCTTTCGATTGTTAAATTACGGCGTTTCTGCCGCTCAGAATAAAAGAAAATATCTAGAATACTCGTGGATTGCAATAACTATAAGCATACCTTGAGAAGTGTGGCAATCAATTTGCTCGATAGCCTATCATAGGAAGACGCACTTATAGGCTCACTGGATTGAGCGTGGTTGTTCGCCCAGGAAGATGAATGTGTAATCTTCTGTAATAATCAGGAACGCAACGAGAAAGGGGCTGGTTGAATAGAAAGACGCATGTTATAACATTGAACCAGACTTATCACCGAAAAAATACGCTGTTAACGCAGCAGTTAGATTAATGCGGAACAGCGTGTTTCGTCAAAGGAGATTCCAAGTTCAATGGCAGTAAATGACAGTTGCCTGCGAAGCATCATTTGAAACCGCACCGACATGATTAGTGGAACGCAAGGAACTGCAAATTCTCGAATCTGGTGCAAAACGCAATGTTCTGATGATACTCCGCGGATCTGTCGGATTCTGTGGAGACAGTAGACAAGCATTGTTTCCGGTATTTCCCTGTCCGAGCAACTATTGTTTTCTCCTGTCCTTGAGTACTGTTGAAAATTTGTCTGACGTGGGGTCCCGAAACCAAAATGTCGCCCATCCATTCCCAGTACTGACGCTGCTTGACCATCTGGGTTACTCCAGCACGTCCAAGTTACTGCCATTGAACTTTGACCAAACACGCTGTTCCGCATTAATCTAATTGCTGCGTTAACAGCGTATTTTTGCGGTGATCATTCTTTGCTTCAATGTAATAACATGCGTCTTTCTATACAGCCAGCCCCTTTCTCGCTGCGTTTCGTCTTGATTACCGCCAAGCAACTACCAGCATTTCGATGATACGCCAGCATGGCATATGATAAACCAAACGATGTTTGCGTTTAGACAAGCCCTCATCGCTGGAACGAAATGAAACAACGTGGAATTCATAGACTGATTCTGCGTCGGAAACGCCAGTGGCTGAATCCAAAGGTGTATTCGACAGAAATTAGTACAAAATAACAAGACAAATGTCTCCTTCAAAGCAAACCCGTCACATTTTATCTAGGAAAATATTGACGTTTCACAAAATGAAATATGAAACGTAATTTCGGTACTGTGTTATATAATTTGATGCCAATTGGGGTTTTTTCTGTCGTAAAAACTCCGCCTCTCCGGTTGCAACACGATTTATAACGTCGTAGTATCAAAGAGTCAGAGAACCCGGTCGGTAGATACATCATGTCTACGACGACCAGTGGGCGCGCAGATATATTAATCCCATAATCCAGCATTTGGCCTACAGTCTCCAATAATTTGCCGATTCAAATTTTAATCTGCAGACATCCTAAACGCCAAATGTCAGTGAGTATTTCTAGCACACCTGCTTTTTGTGCGGAGCACGTAGTGAATAATCTCTGGGTAAATATTTTATCTTTCGGAAACACGATAAACTATTTACCATTACCCCATATCTACGTCGTCTAATTTTATTCATATCTGATATGCACAAATGTTTGCTGCGACCAAATCTACCTTTTCTTAATCATATAATCCAATCATTAATATCCCCCGCATCAGGGAAAACGGAGTTAGCTTTTCCACTCCCCTATATATATATTTGAAATGCTATTTTCCAGACAACGACTTGGTGGATCTCCTCTGCACCCACCACGGCTCGACTGCATCTTTCCTACTGCTCCAACTAAATTTTGAGAAATGTTTCACAAAATTGCTTAAAGACCTTCTTCTGTTAACTTTAATGTCCCTACTAATGAAGGCAGGTATCCCAAGAGTTTTTGTTTCAAGTCGTTATTTCCATGAACTACCGAGATCGCTGATCTTTGAATATTGCATATTTGGGTATTAATATTTGAAGGCAAATATTGATATGATAAAAACGTATCTTTAATTATTCGATCACACACCAGTAGTATTACCCCACGTTTTGATACCAAAGTCTGCGAAAAGATAGTGCAGCAAAACGATTATATTTGCATGGTTGCTTGCTTCTAGGATGCTTAGAGGAATCGCTTGATTATAGGATGGACAAAAGTACTTACAAAATGATGTTTTGTAAAACTGACCACTTAACCTTTCCATGTGTGTTTACAGTGGGTTTCTGTTTGGTGTCTATTTCATACAGTATATATTGATTGTGCTCCAAAATACACTGATTCAGAACATCATAGATGGATGGATGGATGGATGGATGGATGGATGGATGGATGGATGGACGGACGGACGGACGGACGGACGGACGGACGGACGGACGGACGGACGGACGGACGGATGGATGGATCGATGGATAGATTTCCCAGTACCCCTCTTTCCCCGTTGGGCCAGTCCTCGTAGGGTTTCCATTGTAACCGGGAGGAGGGGAGGAAGGGAAGGGGGAGGGAGGGAGGAGGGAGGTGTGGAGGGAGGAGGGGAGGGTGAGGGAGGGGGAGGGGAGGGGGGAAGGGGGGGAGGGGGGGGAGATGGAGGGGGGAGGGAGAGGGGAGGGAGAGGGGTGGGAGGGGGTAGGGGTGAGGGGGAGGGAGTGGGGAAGGGGAACCACCCGTTTTCCCAGTACCCCTCTTTCCCCGTTGGGCCCGTCCTTGTAGGGTTTCCATTGTAACCGGGAGGCGGGGAGGGAGGGGGCAGGGAGGGAGGAGGGGAGGGGGATGGAGGGGGGAGGAGGGAAGGGGTGAGAGGTGAGGGGGGATGGGGGGGAGGGGGGAAGGGGGGGATGTGGAGGGAGGGGGGAAGGGGGGAGGGAGGGGATCTCCCCTTTTCCCAGTACCCTTCTTTCCCCGTTGGGCCCGTCCCCGAGGGGTGAGGGAGGTGTGGAGGGATGGGGAGGGAGTTGGGGAGGAGGGGGGGAGGGAGTGGGGATGGAGATGGGAAGGAGTGGGGAGGAAGGGGTTGAGGGGGGAAGGGGGACCTCCCCTTTCTTTTTTCGAAACACTTGCCCCGGTGGCCCACGAGCATAGGGGCTCCATGCTGATCTGTGTATGTTAAGTGACTTGCTATAAAAAACACAACTTTAAAAAACAATCAGTTGCTTATCGCAACAATGTAGCAACCATCTCACACAAGCATTGTGACGTCACAAGCTGAAGACCTTGGAAAAAAAAGGTTAAAAATAAAAAATGTAAATTTGTAAAGAGCAGACACCCAATAGCAGCTGCTTGTCCATTGTGACATCACACGCTGAATACCGCGGGGGGGGGGGGGAAGGGGGGTCAGCTCGAGTTCATCTCACAGGGGCATTGTGACATCACAATGAAGATTAATCCGCACCGCAGCGCCCCCCTTCTGTAAAAACTTCGATAAATCAGGGGGGGCAGCGCTTTACAACCTCTGTAACTTAAAATATATACGACCAAATTAAATGAAAATATCACGGCGGGTCAGCCGGGAGGTTGGCGATTAAGTCGGTACAAAAACCGTGGCGCGACTGTTTACCGTTTTGCCGAAATCACTGATACAAATAAACATGTAACAAACATATTGATATATTCACAAGATCTGAGTTTTAATAGTAGATAGATAGATAGATAGATAGATAGATAGATAGATAGATAGATAGATAGATAGATAGATAGATAGATAGATAGATAGATAGATAGATAGATAGATAGATAGATAGATAGATAGATAGATAGATAGATAGATAGATAGATAGATAGATAGATAGATAGATAGATAGATAGATAGATAGATAGATAGATAGATAGATAGATAGATAGATAGATAGATAGATAGATAGATAGATAGATAGATAGATAGATAGATAGATAGATAGATAGATAGATAGATAGATAGATAGATAGATAGATAGATAGATAGATAGATAGATAGATAGATAGATAGATAGATAGATAGATAGATAGATAGATAGATAGATAGATAGATAGATAGATAGATAGATAGATAGATAGATAGATAGATAGATAGATAGATAGATAGATAGATAGATAGATAGATAGATAGATAGATAGATAGATAGATAGATAGATAGATAGATAGATAGATAGATAGATAGATAGATAGATAGATAGATAGATAGATAGATAGATAGATAGATAGATAGATAGATAGATAGATAGATAGATAGATAGATAGATAGATAGATAGATAGATAGATAGATAGATAGATAGATAGATAGATAGATAGATAGATAGATAGATAGATAGATAGATAGATAGATAGATAGATAGATAGATAGATAGATAGATAGATAGATAGATAGATAGATAGATAGATAGATAGATAGATAGATAGATAGATAGATAGATAGATAGATAGATAGATAGATAGATAGATAGATAGATAGATAGATAGATAGATAGATAGATAGATAGATAGATAGATAGATAGATAGATAGATAGATAGATAGATAGATAGATAGATAGATAGATAGATAGATAGATAGATAGATAGATAGATAGATAGATAGATAGATAGATAGATAGATAGATAGATAGATAGATAGATAGATAGATAGATAGATAGATAGATAGATAGATAGATAGATAGATAGATAGATAGATAGATAGATAGATAGATAGATAGATAGATAGATAGATAGATAGATAGATAGATAGATAGATAGATAGATAGATAGATAGATAGATAGATAGATAGATAGATAGATAGATAGATAGATAGATAGATAGATGATTCCAGAAGAACTGGGAGAGGTTCTCAGATTCACTGATTTTAATACAATGTAATTTCTCCCAATATATTGATGTTAATATGTACATTCATCAATGCTAATAGTTCAATTTCACAACTGCGTGCAATCAGATCCAGGAAATGTGACACAAAGGACCGTGGATAAATGTTTCAGACACCCGTTGCAGCGAACAGTTCAACATCATGAACACAGCGGGACAGGAAGCCGGAGATGTGCTCGGGTTGTGTTGCCCGTAAAGACCCAGAAACTGCTGAAACAATGAACATTAAACAGATTCAGTTGAGGTGGTGGGGGGAGAGATGGGGTGGGGTGGTGGGGTTGGATTGGCAGTTGGATGGACAAAGGGCTAAGATGAAAAGAGAAAAGGTTTAAGCGACGGAAATGAGGGTAGAGGAGACGTAAAATATCAATCCAGAGCAAGGACTATAAGTGGGAGGAGACGGTGGTGGGGGTGCGGTATGGGAAAGGAATACACTGCTTAGTTGCACAGATGTTCAGTTCAGCTCAGTTTAGTCTATTGTCACGTGTACCGAGCTACAGTGAAAAGCTTTTTGTTGCATGTTCACCAGTCAGCAGAAAGACAAAACATGATTACCATCGAAGCATTTACAATGGGGGACTTCAAGTGTTGACTTTGAGAGTAGGATTTTAAAGGGCGAAGGCCCTTAGAACGCCCGCGACGGACGTTGGGCGACAACGGGAGTTTAGCGCGTATAACCGGATATGTTCCACCCTGAATGTTCTTCTCAAGGTTAAGCGACCCCAGCAAACGACGTTTCTGAAACGTGTTTGTGAAATCTTTCTTCAGCAGCGTGTTTCTGGTAAACGAGGTAAGTTTGCCGTGATAGGTTCTTCTGAATATTTCATACCCTCTCTGGCTTAATTACATTGTTCCTTTATAATAGCTAGATCTACACTTTGGAGATTGGGAAGGATAAGTTACGAAAGTGTTGGCGGTCAAATCTTTTAGCGATCGCAGTGCTATTAGCTTCAGGATCGTTTTTGATCGAGACAGGTAGAACGTACTACTTAAAATTCTGAACAGGGGCAAGGCTAACTTTGATGGTATTAGACAATAACTTGTTAAATTTGATTGGGCCAAATAGCTCCCCGGCAAACGAACGTCCGGTAAGTGAAGTATTTTTTAAAAGTGTGGGGGCCAGAGTGGATGATATGCATGTTCCTGTTGGAGTGAGGTGCGAAGCGGGAAGCTTGGATCACGAACGAAATTCAGGCTCTGGTCAGGCAAAAGAAGGAGTTACGGGACAGGTATAGGAAGCCGGGGTCAACTGTATCACTGGAGGAGTTTCTGGAACTGATGGCCATACTTAAGAATTCCATGCTCAATATAACCGATCAGTACTTGGCTTTTCAAATTATTTAGGACTTTTGCCATCTCCCGCGGTGTATACACAGATGAACACACTTTTAGCTCGTATATTGGAACCCTTTATTCGTAAATTGCCAAGAGAATCCTTTGGGACTTCGCTTTACAATATCTGCCTGGAATATCTCATGTTCCCCATTTGCTCTCCGGATTTCCATCCTACGTGCATACATCCCAGTGTGTTCCGCGTAAATCCCAAGGCATTCAATTGATACCAGCTGCCGATACCTGACACGTATCCCCTTCGTTTCCTGACCAGGGCTGTCATATGAGGGAAGATTGAAATGAGTTTAGAAGGATGAGAGGGAATCTGATAGAAACATATAAAATTATAAAAGAACTGGACAAGCTAGAAGCAGGAAAAATGTTTCCAATGTTGGCGGGGTCCAGAACCAGGGACACAGTCTTAGAATAAAGGGTGAGCCCATTTAAATCTGAGGTGAGAAGGAACGTTTTCACCCAGAGAGTTGTGAATTTGTGGAATTCTCTGCCACAGACGGCAGTAGAGGACAAATCACTGGATGAATTTAAGAGAGAGTTAAATAGAGCTCTGGGGGGGCTAGTGGAATCAAGGAACATGGGGAGAAGTTGGGCACAGGTTACTGATTGTGGATGATCAGGCATGATCACAATGAATGGTGGTGCTGGCTCGAAGGGCCGAATGGCCTCCTCCTGCACCTATTTTCTAGTTTTCTAGTTTTCTATGTTTCTATCAGAGGTTGTGTAGGCCGGGACTCCGTTTCTTGGAGGGCAAGAAGATTAGGGGTGATCTTATTGAGGTTTATAAAATCATGAGACTAATAGATTAAGTAGATACACAGAGTCTCTTGCCCTGAGTAGGTGAATCGAGGACCAGAGGACGTAGGTTGAAGGCGAAGGGAAAATTATTTAATAGGTATCTAAAGGATAACCTTTTCATACAACGGAAGGTGGATGTATGGAACAAGCTGCCGGGGGATGTAGTTGAGGCTGGGACTATCCCAACATTTAAGAAACAGTTAGACAGTTACATCGATAGGACAGGTTTGGTGGTATATGAACCCAGTCGGCTGGCCAAAACAATTTGGCCCTTGTCAAAGTCGCTCACGTCTTTACTCCTGCCCATTTCTCCTGCATCCAACACATCACCTTCAAGAACTGACTGTTCACTTGCTGCCAAATATATTCCACCCCTTGACAGGTGCCATTGTAACACGATAATCAACGTTATACACTTCGCCTGTCATTGGTCATAATGTTTTGGCTGATCGGTGTATGTTTTGCAACATACGAGGAATTTCATTTGCCATACAGTCATCCCCATAACAAGCAACAGTACACGCAAAATACAGTTTAACATGAACACCCACCATAGTGACTCCTTCACATTCCATACTGTGATGGAAGGCGAACAAAGGTTCAATATCTGCCCTTCTTTGTCCTCCAGCGGTCGCGGGGCCTTTAACCTTCCGTTGACGGGACGATCTTGACTCCTGTAGCCGGCGGCGGGCCTTGCTCGTCCGGGCGATCAAGCTCCCGCATCAGGTGGGAATCTCAGCTCCCCCCGCGCCGGGCTATCTACCCCGGGTCGGGGCTTGTCGAACCTCATGCGGCTTTTGGACAGCCAGAAGGGGCGCTATATGAGGATGCCGTTCATTGACTTTTGTTCAGCTTCCAATACCGCAGTCCGCACCAGACTTGCTGAGAAGCTGCTGGAATTGGGGCTTAACACTCCTCTGTGTGCCTGGATCCTGGACTTTCTCACCGCCAGGCTCCAAGTGGTGAGGATGGGGGAACACATATCGAGCTGCCTCACGCAGAACACAGGCTCCCCTCAGGGTTGCGTCCTTAGCCCCCTACTGTACTCCCTGTACACACATGACTGTGTGGACAGGTTTAGCTCAAGCTGCATCATCAAGTTTGCTGATGACACTGTGGCGGAGGGCCGAATCACCGACAACGATGAGAAGGCCTACCGGGAGCAGGTGGCTGATCTGGCACTCTGGTGTCGGGACAATAGCCTCCTGTTGAATGTCAAAAAATTAAGGAGCTGATTGTGGACTTTAGAAGGGCTTAACATCCAAGGACGTACACGCCACTGGAAATAAATGGGTCTACTGTGGATAGGGTGAACAGCTTTAAATACCTGGGAGTCCACATCAAAGAGGATCTGACATGGACAACACACATTGCCGCACTGGTGGGTAAGGCAAGGCAGCGCCATTACCACCTCAGACAGCTGAGGACATTCAGAGTGCCTCAGAGGATCCTTCAGTGCTTCTACTCTGGGGCTGTAGAGAGCATCCTGTCCGGCAACATCACAGTCTGGTTTGGGAACAGCTCTGCCCAGGACAGGAAGGCCCTGCAGAGAGTAGTGCGTTCGGCAGAACGCACAATGGGAACTACACTCACCCCCCTGCAGGACCTATACATCAGGAGGTGCAGATCAAAAGCAAGCAGGATTATGAGGGACCCCTACCACCCCAACAACGGACTGTTCCAGCTGCTTCGGTCAGGCAAACGCCTCCGCTGTCATGCTGTGAAAACGGAGAGGATGACACGGAGTTTCTTCCCACAGGCCATAGGACTGTTAACTACTATAACTCCAGGGACTAAATTTTATTTTCTGTGTTAATTTTAATTTATATGCTGTAATTGTAATTTTTTTGCACAATCCGCAGGCATTGCCACTTTCATTTCACTGCACATCGTGTATGTGTATGTGACGAATATACTTGACTTGACCGCTCTCAACCCGAGTCTGTGAACTCCTCGAGTTAAATCTGCAGGCCGCGGTTGGAGCGGCGATCCGAGGCAAGGTATCGCACGGTCAGATGTTAAGTCCACGGCCCCGCGGTAAGTTCACGAGGTTAATTCCCGGGATGGCGGGACTGTCATATGTTGAAAGAATGGAGCGACTTGGCCTCTATTAACTGGAATTTCGAAGGATGAGAGGGGATCTTTTAGAAACACATAAGATTATTAAGGGATTGGACACGTTAGAGGCAGGAAACATGTTCCCCATGTAGGGGAGTCCAGAACCAGGGGTCACAGTTTAAGAATAAGAGTTAGGCCATTTAGAACGGAGACGAGGAAAAACGTTTTCATCCAGAGACTTGTGAATCTGTGGAATTCTCTGCCACAGACGGCAGTGTAGGCCAATTCTCTGGATGCTTTCATGAGAGATTTAGATAGATTTCTTAGAGACAGCGGAGTCAAGGGATATGGGAGAGAAGGCAGGAACGGGGTACCGATTGTAGAAGTTCAGCCATGATCACATTGAATGGCGGTGGTTGTTCGAAGGGCCGAATGGCCTACTCCTGCATCTATTGTCTATTGTCTATTGTCTAAACGCAGGCAGGTGGGAATAATGTAGCTGGGACATGTTGGCAGGTGTGGGCAACTTAGGCCGAAGGACCTGTATCACTCTACGACTCTGTGACTCTCTAGTCCGCAGCCTGCTAATGTTCCATGTACCTTTATTTCCTCCATACCGATGAGCCTATCTCATGTACTGCACTGTTCTATGTTCTATGCTCCTGGAAGGCTGGAACGCGCTGCCGAGGGTGGTGGTGAAAGCAGATACGATAGTGGTCATCATCACAAATATCACAAACAGCAGAGGTTCCAGCTCCGTTCGCTGCGGTACTACACTTGTCACAGAGCCCCAGCCAGAAAATCTACATTCCAACATAGCCCTCTGCCTCTTCCCAATAAGACGGTTCCGAATCCATACGATCAAGTCATCTTGAATCCTGTACACCTTAATCGCCTGGATCAAAGTGGTGCTGACTAACCTTATTTAGCCTATTCTCGTTCAAATAAGAGTAATTACTGTCTCGAAGAATGCCCTCCAATAGCTTCTTTGCCATTGATGAGAAGCTCAACGGATAATAGTTCCCTTGGTTTTCACTAGGTATTTCTTCCGCACCACCACATCTCGATCATAAACTGTCTTATCATATTTGTATTATCTACACTTGTATTATCTACACTTGCTACACTTGAGGGCGTGCAGCGTAGGTTTACTAGGTTAATTCCCGGAGTGGCGGGACTGTCATATGTTGAAAGACTGGAACGACTAGACTTGTATACACTGGAATATAGAAGGATGAGAGGGGATCTTATCGAAACGTATAAGATTATTAAGGGGTTGGACACGTTAGAGGCAGGAAACATGTTCCCAATGTTGGGGGAGTCCAGTACAAGGGGTCACAGTTTAAGAATAAGGGGTAGGCCATTTAGAACGGAGATGAGGAAAACATTTTTCAGTCAGAGAGTTGTGAATCTGTGGAATTCTCTGCCTCAGAAGGCAGTGGAGGCCAATTCTCTGAATGCATTCAAGAGAGAGCTAGATAGAGCTCTTAAGGATAGCGGAGTCAGGGTGTATGGGGAGAAGGCAGGAACGGGGTACTGATTGAGAATGATCAGCCATGATCACATTGAATGGCGGTGCTGGCTCGAAGGGCCGAATGGCCTCCTCCTGCACCTATTGTCTATTGTCTATTGTCTATTGTCTACCCTCCAAGTCATTCTCCTGGGTGAAAACAGATGCAAACTACGGCTTTATTTCCTCACCTACATTATCCGATTCGACGCATAAATCCCTGCTTGATCTTTAAATGTTCCCACCTACCTCCCCCCCCCACCCCCCCTCCCATACACCTGACAATCTTCCTTCGTGAGCTTTTACACCACCATTCGTCATCCACTGACCCTTTAAATTGCCATCCTTATCTCTCATCCTCAATGGGAAATGCTGATCCTGCACTTTGATTATAAGGCGTGTTGATTTCGACATATCATCTAAGTAACAATGCCTCAATTAAGTACTTTCCCCCAACATCCAGACCTGTCGATATTCAAAACACTCTTCCGCACTTTCCCCGCACATCTTCTTTAACGTTTAAACTTAGCCACTACTGACCCAAGAACGGATTACCTGTCACAGGATTCGAAAATAACTAAGATAGGTTTACAGACACAGTGATTTTAATACAATGCATTTATTTCTCTCAAAATATCGGTCGATGCAAAGATTAATCAATTTTAATCGTTCTATTTCCCTAGAGCATACATTTAAACCGAGAAATATAACACACAGGATCGTAGGTTAATGTTGCAGCAACCTGTTGTAGAGAACCGTTAGCTACCCAGAGAAACGCGGAGCACGACGCAACGGCCGTGTTATCCGGACACAAATGCACCAACAATGAATTTCGGATGGGTACAAATTCCAGAGATCAAAAGAGAGAAAGTGTGAAACAAGGAGCTAAGGATACAGGAGGCGTAAAATTATGGAGCCAGAGGAAGAAATATAGGTGGAAAGGTGCAGGAAGGAACTGCGGATACCGGTTTACATAGACGTTGGACACAAAATGCTGGAGAAACTCAGCGGGAAAGGCAGCGTCTCTGGAGAGAAGAGATGGGTGACGTTTCGGGTCGAGACCCTTCTTCAGACTAAAGTCAGGGGAGAGGGCGACACAGAGATAAGGAGGTGTAAGGAGTGAGAATGAGACATCAACGGGGATGCAGCACAAAGAAAATGTAGAACAAATCATTGTTAGCTAGGAGAAGGTGACAACAAATTAAACAGAGATTATGTAATCGAGGACAGTCAGACACGTGGGGAAAACTGGAAGGGGGAGGGATGGAGAGGGCACACGCTGGAGGGGGGGGTGAATGCATATTCACGTAGTACACAACAAAGAGAGGGGGAAGCATGTAGGTTGATACTGAAGTTGTGGATCATATGGATTTGGGGCAAAACGGATGTGCCGGATATTGATGTTAGAAGAACAAATACGTCACGCATGAACTCGCCTTGAACAGGTGTTGCGAGCGCGCTACATGGGAAATATATCGGGGCTAGCAAGTTACAATAATTTGAACATTGGGATAACATTTTATTCCACGAAGAGTCCTGCCCAACATGACCGCTCTGGATGGAACCAAATTCAGCGAATCATCATGTGAGATAATAGATTGATGGGCTGCGTCATATCCCACCTCCAGTTCTAGGCAACTGGCGCGCCAGTGTCATGAGTTTAACAATAATACTCGTTAAATGTGTAAATGCGTTCTTCACCTCCTGTCTAAATTTCCTCTGTGTAATCCCGTAGATACACGTGTTGGCGCAGGAGCTGACGTGCGTGAGCAAGATCCCAACCTCATTGGCGATGTAAGATGGGCTTGAGTGATCCCCGCCCACGAAGTTCACAGTGACCCGAGTGCAGATGAAAGTTACAGCGATCGTTGTCCAAAGCAGTATGAAGGCGCCGGACACGGTGAGCAGTAAAACGATGGACTTCCGCCGATTCTCCGCCTCCGTGTCCTTGCTATCCACTGCCTTCAGGCGACGACGGACTCTGTTGGCCGCTATGATGTTCCTGACCGTCAGTCCGTTGAACAATAGGATTATAAGGAAGGGTAGCAAGGGGTTAGAGATGGTACACATCCACGTAAAAACCAACCACCAATCGGACATGAAGTAGGCGCGTTTGGGTCGGCACCCCCATTTCACACTATCCACGGTGAAGCGTGGCTGGTACATAAAGTTAAAGGGGATGTACTTCAAGCAGCTCAGCGCGCACAAGGACACAATGACCGTGACGGCCGTCCTTTTCGTGCAATAGGTGAGTCTCAGCTTCGGGCAGCAAATGCTGACAAAACGGTCAAAGGTGAAGGACATGGTTAACCAGACGGAATAGTCCAGAGTAACTACCCGCAGGTATATATTGGAAGGACAAATTGCGCTGAGGAAGAGGAAGGAGTTGGGGATATAGTACATGTAGATTCTCCGAATTAACACGTGAACGATGAGAACGAGGAGGTTGGAGATTGCCATCACCACCATGTACCGGGTGATTCCTTTCGAGAGCCCGCACTTACCCCGGTAGAGGATCGCAGCCGTCAGCACGTTCGCTGGGGGAAGAGCAAAGTACAGTGAAATTAATATTTAAATGGAACCACCGATGTAATGGAACTAAAGTTACGATTGAATGTTGCGTAGCGCGACAGCCCTCAGTGAAGCGAATCACAAGAACCATTGAAAGAGCTGACGTATGTGAGCAAGACCCCAACGAGGCTCTTTCAATGCTCCATTCTTCAGACACTCATCATATTAATTATCACAACATCATGTGCTCTTTATACTCGAGTTTGCGTTTTCATTCCTCCTTTAAAAACACCGCATTAAATCCCCATGATGTCCACGCTTTGGACATCTGTCCACATATCTCCTATTCCCTCCAGTTATGGCCGCTGACGCCGATGCGCTGCGTCTCAAGTTGCAATTTCTGTGTTGATCACACACCAGATTACTGTAAAGTGCCGGAGAGGATGAAACAGGCTGTCAGAGTACTCACGGTCTGTCAGAAGGAAGCATTAAACAATCTCATCACAGCTTACCAGGGATACCAAACGCAGCCAGGATCGGATAGCTAATTTCATGGACGTATATAATTGGGGCCCGTTCCATCTGATTGTCCCAGTGAAGTTCAGGAACACAATGAAGCGACAGCGCAGTTCGGATGTTCTTTAATACTCCCACCAACTCCCCAGTGGGGACGGGAGAATGACGGAACCCCAATATTAGTCACACTCTCTTGAACAAACATGTTTCTTTCCGCGCGCGCGCGTGTTTGGGTGTGTGTGTATATGTGTGTGTGTGTGTGTGTGTGTGTGTGTGTGTGTGTGTGTATTTGTGTGTTTGTGTGTTTGCGCGCGCCCGCGTGTGTATGTGTGTGTATGAGAGTGAGCGGGATAGACAGAAAGGAAAAGGAGGTGGGGTAGCGTTGCTGGTTAGACAGGAGATTAACGCAATGGAAAGGAAGGACATTAGCTCGGAGGATGTGGAATCGATATGGGTAGAGCTGCGAAACACTAAGGGGCAGAAAACGCTAGTCGGAGTTGTGTACAGGCCACCTAACAGTAGTAGTAGAGTTGGGGATGGCATCAAACAGGAAATTAGAAATGCATGCACTAAAGGTGCGGCAGTTATAATGGGTGACTTCAATCTACATATAGATTGGGTGAACCTAACTGGCAGGGGTGCTGAGGAAGAGGATTTCTTGGAATGTTTGAGAGATGGTTTTGTAAACCAACATGTCGAGGAACCAACGAGAGAACAGGCCATTCTAGACTGGGTATTGAGTAATGAGGAAGGGTTAGTTAGCAGTCTTGTTGTGCGAGGCCCCTTGGGCAAGAGTGATCATAATATGGTAGAGTTCTTCATTAGGATGGAGAGTGACAAAGTCGACACAGAAACAAGTGTTCTGAACTTAAAGAAAGTTAACTTTGAGGGTATGAGGCGTGAATTGTCCAAGATAGACTGGCGATTGATGCAGAAAGGGTTGACGGTGGACATGCAATGGAAGGCATTTAAAGGTCGCATGGATGAACTACAACAAGTGTTCATCCCAGTTTGGCAAAAGAACAAACCAGGAAAGGTAGTGCATCCGTGGCTAACAAGGGAAATCAAGGATAGTATTAAAACAAAAGATGAAGCATACAGATTAGCCAGAAAAAGTAGCATACCAGAGGACTGGGAGAAATTCAGAGTCCAGCAGTGGAGGACAAAGGGCTTAATTAGGAAAGGGAAAATAGATTATGAGGGAAAACTGGCAAGGAACATAAAAACTGACTGCAAAAGCTTTTATAGATATGTCAAGAGAAAAAGATTAGTTAAGACAAATGTAGGTCCCTTGCAGTTGGAAACAGGTGAATTGATCATAGGGAACAAGGAGATGGCAGACCAATTGAACAAATACTTTGGTTCTGTCTTCACTAAGGAAGACATAAACCGTCTGCCGGAAATAGCGGGAGACCGGGGGTCTAATGAGATGGAGGAACTGAGGGAAATCCAGGTTAGTCGGGAAGTGGTGTTAGGTAAATTAAATGGATTAAAGGCAGATAAATCCCCAGGGCCAGATAGGCTGCATCCCAGAGTGCTAAAGGAAGTAGCCTCAGAAATACTGGATGCATTAGTGATAATTTTTCAAAACTCTTTAGATTCTGGAGTAGTTCCTGAGGACTGGAGGGTAGCTAATGTAACCCCACTTTTTAAAAAGGGAGGGAGAGAGAAAACGGGGAATTATAGACCAGTTAGCCTAACATCGGTAGTGGGGAAAATGCTAGAGTCAGTTATTAAAGATGTGATAGCGTCACATTTGGAAAGTGGTTAAATCAACGGACAAAGCCAGCATGGATTTACCAAAGGCAAATCATGTCTGACGAATCTTATAGAATTTTTCGAAGATGTAACTAGTAGAGTGGATAAGGGAGAACCAGTCGATGTGTTATATCTGGACTTTCAGAAGGCCTTCGACAAGGTCCCACATAGGAGATTGGTGTACAAACTAAAGGCACACGGTATTCAGGGTTCAGTGTTGAGGCGGATAGAAAATTGGTTGGCGGACAGGAAGCAAAGAGTAGGAATAAACGGGTCCTTTTCGGAATGGCAGGCAGTGACTAGTGGGGTACCGCAAGGCTCAGTGCTGGGACCCCAGTTATTTACAGTGGATATTAATGATTTGGACGAGGGAATTGAATGCAACATCTATAAGTTTGCGGATGACACGAAGCTGGGTGGCCGGTTTAGCTGCGAGGAGGATGCTAGGAGGCTGCAGAGTGACTTGGATAGATTAGGCGAGTGGGCAAATGCATGGCAGATGCAATATAATGTGGATAAATGTGAGGTTATCCACTTTGGCGGCAAGAACAGGAAAGCAGAGTATTACATGAATGGTGACCGATTGGGAGAAGGGGAGATGCAACGGGACCTGGGTGTCATGGTGCACCAGTCATTGAAAGTAAGCATGCAGGTGCAGCAGGCAGTGAAGAAAGCGAATGGTATGTTGGCATTCATAGCAAGAGGATTTGAGTTTAGGAGCAGGGAGGTTCTGCTGCAGTTGTACAGGGCCTTGGTGAGACCGCACCTGGAGTATTGTGTGCGTCTCCTAACCCGAGGAAAGACGTTCTTGCCTTAGAGGGAGTACGGAGAAGGTTCACCAGATTGATCCCTGGGATGGCGGGACTTTCATATGAGGAAAGACTGGATAGACTGGGCTTGTACTCGCTGGAATTTAGAAGACTGAGGGGGGATCTTATAGAAACATCTAAAATTCTTAAGGGGTTGGAGAGGCTAGATGCGGGAAGATTGTTCCCGATGTTGGGGGAGTCCAGAACCAGGGGTCACGGATTAAGGATAAGGGGGAAGTCTTTTAGGACCGAGATGAGAAAACATTTCTTCACACAGAGAATGGTGAGTCTGTGGAATTCTCTGCCACAGAAGGTAGTTGAGGCCAGTTCATTGGCTACATTTAAGAGGGAGTTAGATGTGGCCTTTTTGCTAAAGGGATCAGGGGGTATGGAGAGAAGGCAGGTACAGGCTACTGAGCTGGATGCGGCTCGGCCGGGGGGCCTTCCATCCCCTTGCGGGGGCTGTGCGTGTCGTTTGCCTCGGTAGGGGTCGAACTGCCTGTCCGTGGGTGCGGGGGGAAGAGAGGGGAAGTTTTGTTGCCTCCATCACAGTGAGGGGGTGTTTGGAGTCACTGTGATGGATGTTTGTGTTGGGGTCGGGTGTCCTGTGTTTTTTTCTTTTTGCTGTATTTTGTGTGACTGCTGAAATTTCGCTCGGTGTTGTGCCGAGTGACAATAAAGTGTTGTTATGTTATGTTATGTTATGTTATGTTATATTGAATGGCGGTGCAGGTTCGAAGGCCCGAATGGCCTACTCCTGCACCTATTTTCTATGTTGCTATGTTTCTAAGGCTGGAAGCGAGCAATGAAGTGGACAGAGCTACACGCAGTCCACGCAGTCAGCTACACGCAGTAAAGGGAAATATAGACACAAAGAACTGCAGAAGCTGGATATTTGAGCTAAACGCCAAATGTTTCATTAATACATCGGTTAGGAAGAATCTGCGAAGGATATGGGTAGGCGAAGTTTCTCGTCCCTTTTCGGTCAGGTTCAGCATATTATCCGCCAATCCACCCAGTTCCTATTGAAGAATAACCTCGTAGGTCGGTCAAGTGAAATATTTTGTGGATCTTCCGCTCTCCGATCCACCTGCCTTAAACTTCAATAATCCGCGAATATGAACACCAAAACCGCTCTCAATGTCCACCATATGTTCGCTACATCTTGGCTCGATGCGGGTGTAGTTCTGATCTCCCAACCTACCCATTGGGATGTCTGCAATTTGTTAAATCTTCACTTTCTCTCCAGATGTAACATCCTTGAACCCTGGTTGTCTTTCCCTTAGCACTACCTGTTGCATTTGTCTATGGTTTGGTTGTTCTCATGAATGGCACGACTTAACTGCAGAGCCCGCGAACGAACTATCTGGTGACAATAATAAACCGACGCCGATACCAACCTCTCTGCCAGGACTGTGTGCTGTACTGCAACATGACTATTGTTGTCGAGCAATCTCTGCAATGAAGGTCAATGCGCCTACAACAGGGAAACTCGTCAAAAATGCCCCTCTGAGTGGAAATGTCAAAGGCTAGAGGACACAGCTTCAATGTGTGCGAGTGGTAAATGGAGGCGTGCGGGGACATTTACACAGCGCACGTTGAATCGCTGGAACGCTGTCAAAAGTGGTGGGAGCGCCTAAGATGACAATGACATTTAAAAGGCTTCTGGATAAGCACATGTATGTGCTGGGAATGGAGTAGAATGGATTGTTTATAGACAAAATAGATTGGCTTATCTTGACATGGTTGACAGATATTTTCGTCCGAAAACCATGTTAGTGTCGCGTAGTGCTCTACATTCTATATTTAGCAGTTTTAAAACACTGAAACCGAACCACTAACAGTTCTTCTGACATTGCAGTCCATTTGCAATTGCCCACCCGCCGGTCATAAAAGCAATTGGGGTAGAATTGGCCACACGGCCGTTCAAACCTATCCTGTCATTGAATTTGCTCATTCCTGATCTACTCTGGCCATGTGTCTCATTATATACCAATTCCCAATTGCTCTCAATGCCTTGATCGTTACCAAGCTTCACGTTAAATATCACTGACGGGCGATGCCCCCTCTTCCCGCACCTGTAACTGAACAGGAAAAAGGGAGAACCGAGGGTTTCCCGTTTACGATACGATACGATACGAAGGAACGTTGTTCATCCCCGGAGGGAACTTGATCTGCCAACAGTTATAATACACAACAAGGTACACGAAAAACGTGAAATGAAAATGTAATTAAACATGAAGAGAAAAGAAAAAGACAAACGATTTTTGGCTGGCTGCCGTGTTATAAACAATAGACAATAGACAATAGGTGCAAGAGTAGGCCAATCGGCCCTTCGAGCCAGCACCACATTTAATGTGATCATTCTCAATCAGTACCCCGTTCCTGCCTTCTCCCCATACCCCCTGACTCCGCTATCCTTAAGAGCTCTATCTAGCTCTCTCTTGAATGCATTCAGAGAATTGGCCTCCACTGCCTTCTGAGGCGCAGAATTCCACAGATTTGCAACTCTATGACTGAATTTTTTTTCCTCATCTCAGTTCTAAATGGCCTACCCCTTATTCTTAAACTGTGGCCCCTTGTTCTGGACTCCCCCAACATTGGGAACATGTTTCCTTCCTCTAACGTTTCCAACCCCTTAATAGTCTTATATATTTCGATATGATCCCCTCTCATCCTTCTAAATTCCAATGTATACAAGCCTAGTCGCTCGAGTCTTTCAACATATGACAGTCCAGCCATTTCGGGAATTAACGTAGTAAACCTACGCTGCACGCCCTCAATACCAAGAATATCCTTCCTCAAATGTGGAGACCAAAACTGCACACAGTACTTCAGGTGCGGTCTCACTACGGCCCTGTACAACTGCAGAAGGACCTCTTTGCTCCTATACTCAACTCCTCTCGTTATGAAGGCCAACATTCCAATGGCTTTCTTCACTGCCTGCTGTACCTGCATGCTTCCTTTCAGTGACTGATGCACTAGGACACCCAGATCTCGTGTTAACAGCGCTTTCACGGGAACGACCGACCAAACAAACAAACAACCAAACAACCAAACTACCAAACAAACAAACAGACAAACAAACAAACAAAAGCGGGCTTATCCCCTGGGAAGAGGATTCTAAAACTAGAGTCCCGCCCCCCTTCCCCACAAAGCGTCCCCCTTTTTTCTCCCACCCTCCCTCACGGCGGTCCACCCAACGCCGGTTCCTTCAATGTTCTTCACGGCGGTCCTTCCACGCCGACCCCTCCATTGTTCTTCACGGCGACCCCCACCACGGCGGTCCCCTCCCCCCCCCGCCCCTCACGCTCATCGACGGCTGATCACGGGTCGATCCCGAGGCCCCACCGTCGCCGAGGCTGCCGCTGCCGCTGCCGCTGCCGCTGAGGCTCCCGTTGCCGCCGAGGCTCACGCTGCCGCAGATGCCCCACCGCCGCCTAGTTCTCGTCTCACGGATAGAGGGCGCCTTGAATGGAGACACAAGTTACTGCAGATGCCGGAACGTTCAACAAAAGACCAACTGATGGCAGAACTCAACGGGGCAGGCCGCATCTGTGAAGTGAATGGTCAGGTGACGATTCGGGTCGGCGCCCTTCTCCAGACAGCGTATTTCACGGTTCTGTGGACGTAGACACCCTTAGTCGGCTAAGTTGGCAAACAGATCTTTTTTTAAATAATGTTTTTATTAACCGCTCTTCCTGTTGGCATTCGTTGCTTCGTATGATCCCGCCATCATAGCTGGTACCGGAAATTTAATTTCGCTTACTTCTGATGGAGGGTTATTATCCCGTCCTCTTCGGATCGTTCACCTTGTTGTGGTGAAGAGGCTTGCGTGCCCCTATAATTCAGAGAGCGATGCCGTCGGAAGCACTAGCTTCTGGTAGGGCCACCCATGGCGGTACGGTCGAGGATGAGGGTCCAGACAAAGAACGATCCAATCTTCCAGACCTCAACGGCGGACCAGGCGGACGAAGTTATCTTGAACTCAACGAATGTGAAGGCGGATGAAGGCTGCAACAGGACTATCAGCTCCAATCGTCTTGGTTCCCTTCCCATTGTAAATAGTGGATTGCTTTGTGAAGGACCGTGTGCTTCTTGGAGTGCAACATCAAGTACTCGTTAAACACACATGCACAGGCGTCTTCGTTCTGTGCACAGCACGAAACTTCACTAAGGACTTTCGGCGATCGGGGAAAGGCGACAGGAGCAGGCTACGTGATGGCTGAAAGTTCCCAGTCAACAACGGGAAGCGGTGAATACTTGACTCAATCGCTCAACTTTGGACAGAAGCAGGAAAGTTGTTCGCCAGCAGTATTCATGTCTGAGCAGCCCTAATTAGGATCCACTCTGCTCACCCTGAACTGGGAAGGGGCTAGAAATGGTGCCATAAAAATAGTTTGCTTCGCCTCGTCCTGTCTGTAAACCCACGTTCAGAGGGATCACCATCATGCGGTCCAAAACCATCAAGAAGCGAAACTATGAAACATGGAACCTGGAACATACAAACTCTGATGGACAACCTAAACTCAGACTGACCAGAGAGAAGAACCACCTTTGTTGCTCGGGAACTCCACAAATTCAGCTTTGACATCGTTACTCTGAGTGAGACCCACAGAGCTGGAGAATGACAACTAAAGGAAGAACAAGGTCAATACACGTTTTTTTCTGGAAAGGTCTTGATCCTGAACAACCGAGGATCCACGGAGTGGGTTTTTCCATCGGAAACAGTCAACTTCAGAAGCTGACAGAGCAACCACTGGGGATCAATGAACGTCTTATGACTCTGCGAATCCAGCTCGTCAAGAACTAATACACCACCATGATCAGCGCCTATGCTCCAACTCTGGACACTGAAGACGAAGTAAAGGAGAACTTCTCTGCCCTACCTGACGACGTCCTTTCCTCTGTTCCCAACGACGACAAGATCATTCTCTTAGGAGACTTCAACGCCAGAGTCGGAAAAGATCATAGGCTCTGGACCAGAACAATCGGCAAGGAAGGTATTCGCAAAGTCAAGGCCAATGGAACATTCCTCCTCGCCAAATGTGCAAAACACAACCTGGTGCTTATAAACACCTTATTTCGCAAAAAAACAGGCACAGAGTTTCCTGGCAGCATCCACGTTCTAAACACTGGCACATCATTGACTACATCATCCTACGATCCCCTGACCGACAAGGTGTACTGAATAGTCTCATCTGGTCCAACGTGAGAATGAAGATTCGGCCCAAAAGGAAATATCAAAAGCAGAACACTATTAAGAAATTCAATGTTGGTGTCCTTCAAGACATCACCCATGTACAGAAGTTTCAACAAAAACTTCAAGAACAACTGCCCCAACAAATCTCACCATCTGTCGAAGAACACTGGAATCTATGGTAGAACGCTATCATCGCCTCCTGCAAGGAAACAATTGGGTTCAAGTAAAAAAACATCGGGATTGGTTCGACGATAATGACAAACAACTCCAACAACAAAAGAGAAAAATATTCTTCACCTTACAAAATGACCAACAGTCGGATACGAAAAGGAAGTGCTATCAGGAATGCAAGTCTGCAGTCCAGAAGAGCCGCGAAACCTGAAAAACCAGTGGTGCAGGGAAAAAGCTCAGGAAATCCAATAACGAGCAGACTCCAACGACACTCGAGTTCTTTTCAACGCAATTAAAGCCATTTTGGCCTATCCATTCACGGTCAAGCCCTAAAAGCAAAGATGGGTCCACCACCCTGAAGAGCAATGTAGACATCCATTCTAGATGGAGGAAACACTTTCAAGATCCTCTAAATCAGACCACCTCATATGACTAACAACATTCCAAAGCAGCCCGCTGACGACCCCCTAAGCAGAATACCATCACTTGAAGAAATCAAGGAAGCCATCAAAACTTTGAAAAACTACAAGGCAGCTGGACTGGACGGAATACGAGCCGAGGTCTACAAAATTGGATGTAAGCTGCTCCATTACCAACTGCATCAACCATCTACAAAAGGAAAGGCGATCTGTCTGACTGCGGAAACTATCGTGGAATTTCCCTGTTAGCAACAGCAGGCAAGGTCCTCGCCCGTATCATGAACAGCCGACTCAAGCCCACAGCTGAGAAGATCCTTCCGGAGACACAAGCCGGTTTTAGACCATCACGTGGAACAGCGGACATGATCTTCAGAATTCTTCAACGACAAGAAAAATGTCAACCTTTTGTACATGGCATTCATCGATCTCACTACAGCCTTCGACTTGGTATCAAGGAAACTCTTATTGGACGTGCTATCCACTTATGGATGTCCTGAAAAGTACATTTGCATCCCGAGACTCCTCCACGATGACATGCTTGCCACAGTCATGGCCAATAACAGCAAGCGTGAGCCATTTCAAGTCAGATCAGAAGTGAACCAGGGATGCACGATTACAGCAACACTGTTCACCATCTTCATTGCGACAACCATTCACATCATCAGAAACGAATCTCTTTGAAGAGATTCAAAGGCGCCTTAAAAGCCAGCATGGAGATGTCTGAAGAAGGGTCTCGACCCGAAACGTCACCCATTCCTTCTCTCCCGAGATGCTGCCTGACCTGCTGAGTTACTCCAGCATTTTGTGAATAAATACCTTCGATTTGTACCAGCATCTGCAGTTATTTTCTTATATTATATGGAGAGATGTGAAATCGACATCGACAATGGGGAAACCAATGCTAAGGACAGGAAACTCTGGCGAGCCATCATCCAAAAAGGAACAGCGACAACCAAAGTCCGATCTGACATCTGGAATTACCTGTCCTGAATGCCAAAGTACTTTCAACGTCAGGATTGGACTCACAAGCCACCTGATAGTTCACTAAAAACAACGGAACGTCGACCATCCTCGACCCTGATGGATAGCGACGACGATTAACGACTAATTGTTTTCCCATCATGTCTTCAACAATCCTTTTAGTATTTCCAATCGTTCTTTTTATTCATCATTTGCGCGTTTGAACTCAATCTATGGCACAGTGGTATAACTGATAGAGTAGCTTCCTCATAACACCGGAGGTCCGGGTTCGATCACAACCGCGGATGGTGTCTGTGTATAGTTTGAATGTTCTCGGTGTGACCGCGTGGGTTTCCTCTGCTTTCAGGGTTTCTCCCATATCCAGATGACTTGAGGCATTGGAGGTTAATTGGCTTTTGTAGCTCGTGTGTATGGAATGCATGCGGAAGTAGGATAACATAGCACAAGTGTAAACGGTCGGCATGGACTCGGTGGGTCATGAGCCCGTTTCCATTCTGTATCCTTCAATAAATCAATCAATCTGTTACAGTCTATGTAAAGGAGAGAACTGCAGATGTTGGTTTACACCGAAGATAGACGCAAAATACTGGACTGACTCAGCGGGACAGGCAGCATCTCTGAGTAGAAGGAATGGGTGACGAAGGTATGAAGAAGAGCCTCGACCCGAATGTCACCCATTCCTTCTATCCAGAGATGCTGCCATGTAATATTATAACGATGTAACATTTCCGGCGCTGTTGTTATCTTTCCCTATTGTATTGGTTGATGGTTTGATTGTACTCATGATGGTATGACATAACCGCCCACGCAAACATGTATCCCGTGGCGATAATAAACCACTGCTAAGCCCAATTTATCGGCTTGGACTGTGCGCCACATTGAAACATAACCATTGTCATCGAACAATATCATCAAATTTTCAATCCTCAATTCTCAATATGCAAATGAAAATCAATGCACATTGCAGTAAGGTAGACGGATGTCGACATTGTTGGGAAATTGGAAAAGATAGTGACTGATGTGTTCGTGGTTGAATCTGTCGGGACCAGCGACCACTGTTCTATGAGCTTTAAGATAACTATGGGTAACGACATGGCAGGCCCGCGATTTAAAATTCTGAATTGGGGCAAGCTCAATTGTGATGGAACTCGCAGACAGAAACTCACACAAGTTGATCTGATTAGGTTTTTACAAGCAAAGGAACGTCCAAATCGCGGGGTGTTTTAAATGTGTGATGACTGAAGTTCAGGGCATGCATGTGCCTGTTAGACTGAAGGGATAGACAGATGAGCATAAGCATGAGTGATGAGAGAAATTGAGGCTCTGGTCAGGAAATAGAAGGAGGCACGGGACGGATATAAGCAGCTGACATCATATATATTCCTCAAGGAATTTGGGGAACTGACGAACAGACTTAATAAAAAAAGCAAAAGGACAAAAAGGGGGCAGGGGGTAACGTTAGCAGATAGTATCAGGCAACATCAAAAGAAAATGTGTGTACATTAAGGTAAAGTTGGTAACTAGAGAGAAAATGGGGGGGGGGGGGGGGGCAAAAAAACAAACCAGAGATGGCAATGTCCTCATTGAGTATTCACCCTCTGTTTTTACCGTGGAGAAAGACAGAACAACTGTAAATCTTGGGGACAATCAATGGCAGTGTCTTGAGGGCAGTCGATATTACAGTCGAGGAATTGCTAAGGCGTCTGAAGGTAAACATATCTCCTTGATTTGGTCATATATATCTGTGGACGCTGTCGGAAGCCAGAGATGAAATTACAAGCACCGTGTCTTAGTTATCTACGTCATAATTAAAGACGGACGAGTTGCCGGAAGACAGGTGGTTAATGTTTGTATCACAATTTAAGAAAGGCTGAAAGGAAAACCATGGGGACTATAGTCCAGTTAGCCTAACATCTGTGGTAGGCACGTAACTGGAGAGCATTCTGAGGGATAAGATCTGTATGCATTCAAATAGACAGGAGTGAGTCCTGTTGACTTTTGTGAAGATATAACCAAAAAATGTGACGAGGACGGAGTTGCAGACATTATATTTCTTGATTTCATCAAGGCTTTTGATGAAGTTCCGTGTCGTAGTCTACTTTGAAGCGTTATATCGCATGGACTCAAAGGAAACCCAGCCGACTGGATGGAATATTGGCCTCATGGAAAAGGAGACAGTGGGTGTTGCAGGAAAGTTGGTTAGCGGACTAGAGGCCTGTGACAGTGGTGTGTCTCTGGGGTCGGTGCTGGGCCCTTTGTTGTTTGTCTTAAAGATTTGGATGAAAATGTACAAGGTAGGATTAGTAAATGTGCGAATCCATACAAGTGGATTGTAATGTAGATAGCGAAGATGGTTATGAAAGATAACAGCAGGATCTTGCGCAGTTGGGCAAGTGAGCTGAGGAATAGTTAGTGGTGTTTAATGCATATATGAGTGAGATGTTGCATTTTGAGAAGTGAAGCCCGGGCAGGGACTTTGCAATAAATGATATGGCTCTCGGGAGTGTTGTGGAGAAGAGCTATCTGGGAGTGCAGGTACTAGTTCCCAGAAAATGGCGCCACAGGTAGATAGTGGTCATCATCAATCAGGGCATTGAGCATAGAAGCTATGATGGTATTTTACAGTTCTATAAGGTTGATGAGATCACGTTTGGAGTATCTGGCTCAGTTTTGGTCACCCTGCTATAGGAAAGATGGCGTTAAGAAAGAAAGAATCCAGATTTACGGGGATGTTAGCAAAACTTAATGCCTCAGCTATAGGGAGGTTGGGCAGGTCCGGGCTGTATTCCTTGGTGCACAGGAGGATGAAGGATATTCTCACAGTGGTGTATAAGAGCGGGAGCGGAATTAATAGGGTAGATACACAGAATATTTAACCCAAACCAGGGGAATCAAGAACCAGACCATTTTGCCGTTAAGTGAGTGGGTAAATATTTGATATGAATCTAAGGGTGAAACTTTTCACACAGAGAGTGGTGGGTATATTGAATGAGTTGCCAGAGGAGGTAGTTGAGGCAGATATTATAACATAATTTCAAAGACATTTCGGCAAGTGCATGTACAGGAACGATTCAGAGGGATATGGGCGCAACGCGGGCAGGGGCGACTAGTGTGGATGGGGCACTGTGGTCAGCATGGGTAGGTTAGGCCAAAGAGTCAATTTCCGTGCAATGGGACTCTCTGACTTGTTTACGTCTGCCTCTGTCTAGTGATGGAGGAGATTCTGGACAAAAAGGTAAATTTGGGAATTGAAAAGGGAGTTAGCAACCGGAATGTACATTAGACGTTGGCGGACCGAGCGCGGGTGTTCAGCAAAGCAGTCGCCGGTGCTTGGTCTCGCCGATATACAGGCGGCCACATCGGGAACTCCGGGTGCAGGAGATGATGTTAGAGGTGCATGTGAACCTCTGTCCCACCTGGAAGGACTGCTGGCGTCACTGAATGGAGGTAAAGGGAGAGGCATTACACCTCTTGCATTTTCTGGGGAAAGCACATGGTGAGGTGTGTAGTTTGACTGAGAAGGGTGGAATCCGGAGATTGGAGAAAGAGCATCTCATATTTCATTTGGGTAGCTAACAAGCCAACGGTATCAACATTAAATTCTCCAATTTTGGGTACTATCCTACAAACACTCCCCTTCCATCTTGTCTTTCGCCCCCAAGACCCCCGCCCCCTCCCATTTCTTACCCCACCCACTCCCTCGCCAAGTCGCCTCCCCTGAATCCTGGCTGACGTTGCGTCGGTTCTCCGGTCCCGCTCCATCTGCACTCCCCCCCCCCCCCCCCCCCCCCCCCCCCCACGCCATGGCTACACAATTGGCGACTTTTTCATGTTTAGGTTAGTCCGGGCTGAATAATCAATCTGAAGCATATCAGCAAAGCCGATATCAGTAAGCAAAGCTTACTGTTTATTTCAGATTTACCTCATTTTTGTTTTAATTTTAGTTCAGAGATACAGCAATTGTTCTGTGCCTTGTATCCATTAATGCCATTATTGATGATAGAAATCAATGAACAATCACACAAACACGTCGGGCCCGCCACCAAGGCAAATCGAGGGCCGAAGATGTCCTGGTTGGGTTGCTCCTGGGCCTGGCCAAGCTGGCCATCCGCGACTCACGGCGCCAGGCGGAAGAGGGCTCTGCCCGAGCCAGCTGCCTACCCCTTTTCCGGGGTTACATCCGCGCCCGGGTGGTGTTGGAGAGGGACTACGCGCTGTCCACGGGCACCCTGGAGGATTTGCGGGACCGCTGGGCACCGCGGGGGATTGGATGTATCCTGGATGGCGATTGCAATATAATTGTATAATAGTTTCAATTGGTATATTTGTTTGAATAGTATTCTGGTGGTGGTTTCTGTTTTGGTTTTATTGTATTGTATATATTATTTTAATATTTGAATAAATATTTTTGATTAAAAAAACAAGGAAAATCGACGGACAAATGCTCAGACATTCTCGGAAAACAGAAATGCACAACCAACTTCTGAGTATTTCCAACCATTCGTGCTGCTTTTTTTTTCAAATTTGCAACAGGTTTGTGGTTTTCAGCGCAATATGTTACCGTTTAATTGAAGCAGTTAATCGGTCACAAAATAAGAGGTCAAAGGAGAAATGTTTCATGAAATTGCTGACGGGAGGATATGTTCTAATTCGAACTTTGAGGTGATATCAAGAGGGGATGTGACATTTATAGCCGCACACCTATTTCAAGGACTTCATGCTCCTTTTCCCTGGGTTCAACATTAAGCATTCATATTAGACATCAACAGAAACGACCTGAGCAAACCATTGTGAAATATTTAATTCCCGTTTTCCTGGGTATAAATGTGATAAAGCGCGGATTATATTTCGGATTTTCCCCGCGTTAAAAATCCTCCGACATCCAGCACATCGGCCGCCTATTGAACGAAGCGAATCCCGCCGCATGAAACGTCGTGGATCGAGATACAGATCAATAATAAGCCCGTGTCCTCCTACAATTTTTGCAATGAGTATTGCTACTCCAATAAGGAGTTAAAATTCACAAGTTCACAAGTTATTGGAGTAGAATTGGGCCATTCGGTCCATCGAGTCTATTCCGCCATGGAATCATGCTTCCTGCTTCCTGATGCCATTTTTCTGCCTTCTCCCCATAACCTCTGACACTCGTTCTAATCATGTGTTTGTCTATTTCTACCTTAAAAATATCTATTGATTTGGCCTCCACAGCTGTCTGTGTGGAATTGCGTGGAAATGTTTGTTCAAATGTCCATGACTAATGCCAGTGTTCCATCACTCCGTGAATACGCTGGAGGATTGGCGCGAGTATTAATGAGCATTAGAGTCGCGCTCCTTGCTCCATCGTGTTCGCACAGTGAGCTGCGGAGATCATCCAGAATGAGGCGGGCTCCGATTCTATACGTGAAGGACATCGCCTATCCAATTCTGGCGGCATTTGGAATCCCTGGTAAGTCCGGGCACATCGTTCAACGTGTTTCTGCGGTACCTCAACGTTCGGTGTTGCGATGTAGAAACAAAGAACTCCAGACGCCGGTTTACAATAAAAAGGACATATTGTGCGGCAGTAACACAGCGGGTCAGGAGCTGTTCCGGAACACATGGATCTCCACAGATGCTGTTGACCCGCTGAGTTACTCCAGCACTTTATTCCTTTTTTTGTAATCCAGCATCTCCAGTATCTTGTTTCCGCATTTCACTGCTCCACTGTGAAGTTTCTTCAAGCGATGCGACATTGAAGAAGTTATCCTCCTATCTCTGACGGCAGTTCCATGAGACTCTCTCACTGCTCCCCGTCTGTGATTGTTGTTGATCTCCCGCTCCTGTACAGTAAGCGCCCCAATTTGAATCGTCACCTTTCCATGTTCTCCCGAGATGCTGCCTGGCCCGCCGTGTTACTCCAACACTTTGTGATTCTGTGATTTTGTGACTTTGTGATCAGTATTCCGATATCATCTTTGTCAGCTCCTTCCGCTCTCTGTTGCCACTTGCATTCGCAGTCTCACTGCCTCCTTAGCTCTGTGTCCTTTCGCCTTCGCTTTGCCTTCCTTACAGGATCCTCCACGTTCTCAACTCCGCTTGTAGGGAAAATTGGATTGTCTCTTAGTCTCATTCATTCTGTGCAAAATGTCCTCGCCCGTATCCCGCGAATTTCTCCTGCTTCGGCAAAGAAACTTTGACTGAAGATCCTGACCCCTCGAGTTCAGCGGCCGTGGCAATGGACTGACTTCCGGTGCGGGAGTTTAATCCGATTGATCCCAGTGCCTAATACAACCCCGTCCTGGCAATGTAAAGACCTTGCGCTTGATTCCGAGAGATATTTGGTAATAAGCGCAGACAGCATATCCAATACCGACGCAAGTGGTGTTAATGGCAGCATCCACACTGCGAGAACAGGAAGGTCTATTTCATGGAGTAACTTCTGAGCTCCCAATGTCATGTCTCTTTCAGAACTACTGACTCCCAGGAACCTAAAGGCAAAAGTCTAAATGCCCAATGTAATAGAATACAGAACATACATCAAAGAACACACAACAAACAGTACATCAGAGGAACAGGACCTTCTGCTTACAATGTCCATGCCGACGTGATGCAAAGTTAAACTAATATCATTCACCAGATCCGTATCCCCATACTCCCTTCCCATACACCCATGTGTCCAAATGAAAACTTCCCCAAATTGACTTTCTAATCTGCCTCCACCGCCATTCCTAGCCGCGCATTCAGCGGCACCCTCAGTGCTCATAACGTTTTAGAGAATGGTAAAGTTTAATCCACATTTACATGGGAGATTTTCATTTGCACGGAGATTAATGGGTGCCTGGAACACGCTGCCAGTGTAGATGGTGGAGGCAGATGCCATAGTGGTCTATAGGAGGCTTCTGGATAGATAGATATATACTATATGTGAAGGGAATGGAGAGGCTTGTGTCATGTGCAGGCAGAAGACGTTAGCTTAACTTAGCATCAAGTTCGCCGCGGATACAGTGTGTTGTGAAAGGCTTGTACCTACGCTGTGATGTTCTATGTTTCATGCAGCTGTCTGCATTGTTTCCTCTCCAACTAAGCCTATTTCCCCTCTGTTACACCTGGCGGTACATTAATTAGTTAATTCCCTCCACTTTGTTCTTCCCCCAGCGAACGTGCTGACGGCTGCGATCCTGTGCCGGGGTAAGTGCGGTCTCACCAAAGGAATCACCCGTTACATGGTGGCGATGGCAATATCCGACCTGCTGGTGGTCATCTTACACGTACTGCTCAGGGAAATCTACCTTTACCACAACCCTTATTCCTTCCTCTCCCTCAGCTCAGTGTGCTCTTCATACGTACACTTGCGGATCGCCACCCTGGACTATTCCGTCTGGTTAACCTTGTCCTTCACTTTTGACCGTTTTGTCAGCATTTGCTGCCCGAAGCTGAGACTCACCTATTGCACGGGTAAGACGGCCGCCGTGGTCATTGGGTCCTTGTGCGCGCTGAGCTGTTTAAAGTACATCCCATTTCACTTCATGTACGAGCCACGTTTCACCATGGACAATGTGAACTGGGGTTGCCGGCCCAAAGCCGTGTACTTCACTTCCATCGGCTGGGAAGCTTTCACCTGGCTATGTAGCGTCTCCCTCTCCTTACTCCCCTTTGGTCTTATCATACTTCTGAACGGGCTGACGGTCAGGAACATCGTAGCAGCCAGCAGAGTCCGCCGGCGCCTGAAGTCAGTGGAGACCAAGGACAGCGAGACGGATAATCGGCGCAATGCCATTGTTTTACTCTTCACCGTGTCCGGCACCTCCATATTACTCTCGGCGACGGCTACGGTGACTTTGATCTGCACTCGGGTCACCGTCAATTTCGTTGGCGCGGATCTCACGAGCCCCTCGCACATCGCCAACGAAGTAGGAATCTTACTTATTCGGGTCAGCTGCTGCGTGAAAACCTGTATCTATGCAATGACCCAACGCAAGTTTAGAGAGCAGCTGAAGAACGGGATCAAGATTCTAACCCGTGTCATTATTAACCCCATGAAACAGGCGAAACAGTGAACCGTGAGTTGGAATTTAATGTTGACGCCTCTGATTTCTCTATTTCGCTCACCGAACTTCACCATTCAGTGGAAGCCCCGGATCCGACACATTACGTTTCAATTCCCTCTACAGATGTTGCCCGCCTCGTTCAGTTCGTCCAGCACGTTGTGTTTTGCTCAAGACTCAATCGCTCCTTGTGTATCGATTATATACCCCATTTCCGTTTGGAGCGGTTTAATTGAACAGGAGACTGCATAATTTACACCCGGGAATATGGAGAAAACATGTGCCACCGCATCACGGTTAACCCTTGGTCTTCTGTAGAAAATTAACGAAGCGCTGGGGGAACTCAGCGGACCGAACAGCATGTGCCTATTATCAGAGACCATAGACAGGGTTGGCTGGATAGAGAATGGACACAAAATGCTGGAGTAACGCAGCGGGACAGGCAGCATCTCTAGAAAGAAGGAATGGGTGACGTTTCGCGTCGAGACCCTTCTTCAGACTGTACTCCAGCATATTGATTTAAACCAGCGCCTGCAGTTCAATCCGGCACATTATGTCAACGCATTCCTTCTCTCCAGAAATGCTGCCTGTCTCGGTGAATTACTGGAGCATTTTGTGTCTATCTTCCATTTAAACCAATATCCGCAGTTTGTTCCTGCACAAGGACGAGAGGATATCGCTTTAAAGTGAGGGGGGACATTTTAAAGCAGATCTGCGGAGCAGGTTTTTTACACAGATGGTGGTGGTTGGCTGGAACGCGCTGGCAGGGGTAGTGATGGAGGCATAAATGAAACGACCATTTAGAAGTGTTTTGGATCGGCACATGGATGTGCAGGGAGCGAAGGGATGTGGACCATGTGCAGACAGAGTAGATTGACTTGGCATCATGGTCGGCGCGGATAATGTGGACAGAACGGCCTGTCGCTGCACTGTAGCTCTTCTATGTTTTATCCCTCGGTCATAAAAGCAAACGATCCGTGTTTTTTTTCAGCCCGACACACTTTGGCGGTCAGCCAAATTGAATCCCACGGCTCCTCTCGACACCCGACCGTTTGCCCGCCGCACATGGCCTCGTTTCTTTCTCTTTTCCGACTACATGCGTATCCAAATAGATGTGGTGGCCAAAGCAGAATTCAGTCAATGCAGTTCACCATAAAGGTTGAGCAAAACACAAAGTATTGGAGTAACTCAGCGGGCCAAGCAGAATCTGTGGAGCGAAATGATCCGGGAATTAAAGTTGTACTTGAAAACCAACTGAAAAATACCGAATCGAAACCCCTTCTATCCATTTTAGAATTGTATTCCGTATTCGATTGCTGCTTGGTGGTAAAAACACAATGACATCAATGGTAAAGTTAAAGAGAAACATGACTTCCTGCCGTTGAAGAGACTTCCTACAGCTGATCAGGACGGGGTGGGGTGAACCATTGGTTCAAGCGTGGAACAGCGGGCGGGATGTTATCACCCTCTTGATTTCGCCAAACGCAAAGTGCAGTAATAACTAACGGGTCAGGGAGCATCTGCAGGGGCAATCAATATGCGACATTTCCGTTTCAGATCCATCTTCCGTCTCTTTATTCGGCCAGCTCGTCCAAAGGAAAAATACAATAAAACGAATTTACATTTCAATTAAATGATATTTTCTTTAGCCTGAAAAGGATTAATTTGATTTGTTTTCTTGTTGTTCAGAGCACCTGCTTGGTCAAACATGGGAGAATGGTTCAAAGGAAGGGGGGGTGGGAGAGGGGGATATGATGATTGTGGAGGTTTGTGTTTTGTGACTGGAAGTCTGTGACGTGCGGGTTACGGCAGGGATCGGCGCTGAGACTGTTGTTTGCGATTTCCATTGATAAACTAAATACGAATGTAGGAGGCATGATTAGCTAAGTCGCGATGGCAAGGACACTGAGACGGAGAATCGGCGTAACTCTGTTGCCTTGCACTTCACGGTGACGGGAACCTCCATATTACTGTGTTGGTGCGGTTGGGAATGCTGAGAAGATTGCGCCCAACACAGGCGACTATTTGCGTGCCAGCCACAGAAGCAGATATACAAACACACATTACAATCGCTCCACACTCTTAAATCGATGTAAATGAATTGATTGCAATCATGTCTTGTCTTTCTGCTGACTGGTTAGCATGCAAACAAAAAGCTTTTCACTGTACCTGCTGTATATATATATGCTGTATATGACAATAAATTAAATCGAAACTGACTTTTGCAAGTCAAGTCAACTTTTGCTTTTAATACGCTCAAGTGTACCACATACACCACAACCAGAGAGCAGTGCTGAACTACGATCTCCCTCTTTGGTGACCCTCGGACTATGCTTGTTCGGACATTGCTGGCTTTACCTTCCACGAAATCTTATTCCCTTATCGTGTTTCTAAACTCTGTAAATGGCTCGATTGTTATCATGTGTTGTCTTTCTGCTAACTTGCTAACATGTATTGTATTTCTACATGCAACAAAAGCTTTTCACTGTTCACTGACAAGAAACTAAACTGAAGTGTGGTAAGGCACAGGTGCAATGGAAAATCTTGCTTCTGAAGGGTCTCGAACCGAAACGTCACCCATTCTTTCTATCCAGAGATGCTGCCTGTCCCAGAGTTACTGTCACATTTTGTGCCTACAATGGAACATCCATTCGTCTTCCTCAGCGTCGGGATCAGGGTGAGGGGAATTGGGTACCAAGGGAGCTGTTTTCCACAAAATAATCTCAACACGGTACAGTCCCCAGGACGAGAGACCATCGCCACTGACCACCGTATCCTGCCAAGCTCTCAATGATCCCACCACTTTGGACATCCATGGTCTAGGTGACGTGGAATAACTCATCATTTATGATATTTTTATTTGATGAGTTCTTGCATTTAATATGCCTGCAAAGCTGCAGCAAGCAGGTATTTCACCTGTTGCACTACTGTTGCATATGACAATTAAACACTCTTGACTCTTACCCAATGTCCTGACCATCGGTCATCATTATTAACCATATTGTTATTCACTTTGTGCAAACTGACAGCAACAATGACTTTATCAGCTGCAACGGTAAACATCATAGGGATTGAGGGGAGCTACATAAAACATATCTAAATTTTAAATTTAAGTGCAAACTCTGATCAAATCTCAGGCGCGACCCAAATTTTTACTCGCAGATGCTGAGCTAATACGGGAATACAAGCTCAATCATTTCACCAAATGAGACAAGGAACCCAGTCAGGACAGAGAACGAGACACCAAATAATTAAACAACCTGAAAAGCCCAGAGATGCTCCAATGGTTCCAAGAACAGCAGATAGAGTGAGGGCATTCTGAATACAGTCATGTCCTTGTAATTTTCATTCTATGTGGTCTAACTGTGGCACTGAGTGACGGTTACAAAGAAGACACAATAAACTGTGTTGAATAGTTTGAAAAGTGAAGGGCATGAATAGAGTGGATGTGGAGAGGTTGTTTCCACGAGTGGGAGAGCCTTGCACCAGAGGCCTTAGCCTCAGAATAAAAGAACACACCTGTAAAAAGATGAGGAGGAATTTCTTTAGTCATAGTGTTTCTTTAGTCAACATTAGAAAATGTTGATCCCAATCAAAACAAATCTGCTGAGTTGACGAAAGTATAAAACACAGTTTAAGTGTCACCACCTTTTCCCTTGACAGAAATCTTTCACAGCCACTGTGTATTTCCAACATTTCCTATTTGTTTCCTGGACATTTCCAGGTCTCTGTGTCTCTGCAGAAGCCTAAGGGAAGACAAGAGGTTGTGCATAGTCAGACTGACCAGCGAACACATAGGTCTTGTTCCCAGCCTGCAAGGAATCAGCTGATCTCAGTCAGTGCTCCCGCAGAGAAGACAGAGCTGTGCTCAGTTATCCAATCCTGGCTCCTTTTTGCAGCTTAAAATTCCAACTGAATGGATGTCATGATCCCACGGAATGTCAGAACCCGATTCAGGTCCCGTGGAAGAACACCATTAAAATCACTTCCAGGAAAAAAAAATTGAAATTCATCGACCGCGACAGTCCACAAACTAATTCAGCTTCAAAGCTCATTCAGAGGCCGACACGTGTAACACACACAGGGCCAACACACACACGTACACATATCAGCACACACATACACACAAGTTCACTCACACATGTACATACATGTACACACAAATGCATAATGCACACAGGGCCAACCGACAGTTCACTATAAAAGGTGATCGGTGTATGGCACTGTTCATTGGATACATCTGTACACACACGTAACATACACACACACATACATACATGTACACACACATGCAAAACGCACACAGGGCTGACTATATACACACGGACCCACATGCGGTCACACACGTATGATGGATGCATCCATACACACACACACACGTAACACACACAGGGCCGAGCGACAGTTCACTTTCAATGGTGATCGATGTATGGTTGTGTTCATTGGGTGCATCTGTGCACACACACAAACACACACTCAGCCACACAAGCGTAACACACACGGGGGTATGAAGAGACAGGAACTTCAGATCCTGATTCCTGGGATCGCGGTGAATCACTGTGACTGTAAGCGGCTCTCACTGTCTGTTGGTCAGTCAGATCTGAAATCAGTTCTTACGCACATCTTCAACTTGCCTCGGTGGCTGGAGACGACGATTCTTGCTCTGTTGCACCAGTCACTGAAAACAAAGGAACACAACTAGTGAGTGATGTTGGAGGGGGCACAGCCGAGAGGGAAACAGACAGTAATAAATTATTGGGGGACGCACACAGTAATGTGTCCAGAGTGCACATGGTGCAAAACGGTAAAACAATATTTGAGGAAACATTCAGTAATAAATCATGATAGAGGGCTCGGTAAGTCCCACTGAGTTACTCCAGCATTTTGTGTCTATCTTTGGTCAATAAATATCAGAGGGCCTGTCTATCGGTGGAAAGGTAATCTTCTGAACGATAAAATGGTGAGAGGGGCAAAGTTTCAAGGAGATGTGCAAGGCAAGTTGTTTTTCTCGTTGTCACTTTACACGGAAGGTACTGAGTGCTTGGACTATGCAAGGGTGGCGAATCTGTGGAATTATTGGCCACAGAAGGCTGTGGAGGCAAAGCAGTGAATATATTTAAGGCAGAGATAGATAGATTCTTGATTAGTGCGGGTGTCAGAGGTTATGGGAGATTTCAATATGCAGGTAGACTGCGAAAGTCAGGTTGGTACTGGACCCTAAGAAAGGGAGTTTGTAGTGTGCCTCCGAGATGGATTCTTAGAGCAGCTTGAACTGGAGCCGACCAGGGAGAAGGCAATTCTGGATTTAGTGTTGTGTAATAAACCGGATTTTATAAGGAAACTCAAGGTAAAGGAACCATTAGGAGGTAGTGACCATAATATAAGTTTTAATCTGCAATTTGAGAGAAGGTAAAATCAGAAATGTCAGTGTTGCAGTTGAACAAAGGGGACTATGGAGGCATGAGGGAGGAGCTGGCCAAAGTTGACTGGAAAGGGTCCCTAGCAGGGAACAGCAATGGCAGGAATTTCTGGGAATAATCCAGAAGATGCAGGATCATTTCATTCCAAAGAGGAAGAAAGATTCGAAGGGAAATAAGAGGCAACTGGATCTGACAAGGGAAGTCAAGGAAAGTATAAAAATGAGAGAGAAGACTTAACATAGCAAAGATGAGCAGGGAAGCCAGAGGATTGGGTAAAATTTAAAGAACAACAGAAGGTAACTAAAAAGCCAACACGGGGAGAAAAGATGGTACGAAACTAGCCAAGAATATAAAAGAGGATAGTAAAAGCTTATTTAGGTATGTGAAGAGGAAAAGATTAGTGAAGGCAAATGTGGGTCCCTTGAAGACAGAAACAGGTGAATTTATTATGGGGAACAAGGAAATGGCAGACGGGTTGAAAAGGCACTTTGTTTCTTTATTTGCTAAGAAAGACACAAATAATCTCCCAGAAGTATTAGGGTACAGAGGATCTAGGGTGACGGAGAAACTGAAGGAAATTCACATTCAGTCAGGAAATCGTGTTGGGAAGACTGATGGGACTGAAGACTGATAAATCCCGAGGGCCTGGTCTGTATCCCAGAGTAGTCAAGGAGGTGGCTCTAGAAATCGTGGACGCATTGGTGATCATTTTACAATATTCTTTTGATTCTGGATTAGTTCCTGTGGATTGGAAGGTAGCTAATGTTATCCCATTTTTTAAGAAAGGAGGGAGAGAGAAAACAGGGGATTATAGACCAGTTAGCCTGACATCGGTGGTGGGGAAGTTGCTGGAGTCAATTATTAAAGATGTAATAACGGTGCATTTGTACAGCAGTAACAGGATCGGTCCAAGTCAGCATGGATTTATGAAGGGGAAATCTTATTTGACTAATCTTCTGGAATATTTTGAGGATGTAACAAGTAAAATGGATAAAGGAAATGTAGTGTATCTGGACGTTCAGAAAGCCTTTGATAAGGTCCCACAGGAAATTAGTGGGCAAAATTAGAGCACATGGTATTGGGGGTATGATATTGACATGGATCGAAAATTGGTTGGTAGACAGGAAACAAAGGGTAGGAATTAACGGGTCCTTTTCAGAATGGCAGGCAGTGACTAGTGGTGTGCCACAAGGCTTGGTCCTGTGACTGCAGCTATTTACAATATATATTAATGATTTAGATGAAGGAATTAAAAGTAACATAAGCAAATTTACAGATGACACAAAGCTGGGTGGCAGAGTGAACTGTGAAGAGGCTATGAGGATGCAGGGTGACTTGGGTAGGTTGGGTGAGTGAGCAATGTGTGGCAGATGCAGTATAATGTGGATAAATGTGAGGTTATCCACTTTGATGGCAAGAACGAGGCAGATTATTATCTGAATGGTACCAGATTAAGAAAAGGGAAGATGTAGGTGTCCTTGTACATCAGTCACTGAAAGTAAGCATGCAGGTACAGCAGGCAGTGAAGAAAGCTAATGACATGTTGGCCTTCATGACGAGAGGATTTGAGTAGAGCAAAGAGATCCTTCTGCAGTTGTACAGGGCCCTGGTAAGGCCATACCTGGATATTGTGTGCAGTTTTGGTCTCCTAATTTGGGGAAGGACATTCTCGCTATTGAGGGAGAGCAGCATAGGCTCACGAGGTTAATTCCCAGGATGGCAGAACTGTCATATGACGCAAGAATGGAACAAATGGGCTTGTATTCACTGGAATTTAGAAGGATCAGAGCGGATCTTATAGAAACATATAAAATTATTAAGAGATTGGACAAGCTAGATGCTCCCGATGTTGAGGGAAATCCAGAAACAGGGGCCACAATTTTAGAATAAGGGGGTCATTTAAAACTGAGATGAGGAAAAACTTTTTCACCCAGAATTGTGAATTTGTGGAATTCTCTGCCTCATAAGGCAGAGGAGGCCCATTCACTGGATGCATTCAAAAGAGTCAGATAGGGCTCTTAGGGCTAGCGGAATCAAGGGATATGGGGAGAAGTCAGGAATGGGGGAGATTGTGGATGATCAACCATGATCACATTGAATGGCTCGGAGGGCCGAATGGTCTGCTCTTGCGAGGCAGTAGATAGGCACATGGATATGCAAGGAATGGTGAGGTATGGATGATATTCAGGTAGATAAGCGATGGTCTTGGCATCATGTTCATTGTGTGCTGAAGGGCCTGTCCTTGTGCTGTGCTGCTCCATGTTTTGTGTGTCGTTGCTTCACTCTCTCTGAGACTGCGTCGCTACAAACCATTGGTTTCGGTGACTTGCACCTGGCCACCTCTGGCCCAGATGTCGGTGACGGCCGTCATGACCGCCAGGCACCTGCCAAAGTCTTCGGCCGGACACCGGGCGGCGAGGGAGGAGAGTTTGCGAGCTACCTTGAGGGCCTGGCGGTATCGCTCCTGCTGCACCTTGGCCC
Source organism: Rhinoraja longicauda (assembly GCF_053455715.1). Lineage (NCBI taxonomy): Eukaryota > Metazoa > Chordata > Chondrichthyes > Rajiformes > Arhynchobatidae > Rhinoraja > Rhinoraja longicauda. The sequence continues at coordinate 37,844,875 of NC_135971.1, read as the reverse complement.
GATCCCTCGGCGACGCGGGCGGGAGCTGACCGCCGAGGAAGTGCTCCTGCGTCCAGCGAGCGGCGCAGAGCGAGGGCTCAAAGAGGTCGGAGCCCAGCAGCCGCCGGAGAGCCAGGACGTGCCGGCAGGGGAGCCTCATGGAGGTGCGGAAGGCACACTGGCAGCTGGTCTGGTCCGTCACCAGGGCCCGGCGCCGGCACACGGGCCAGGCCCTCTCGGCCTCCACGCTGAGAAAGGAGACCGACTCCGCTTCCCGCAGCTCCGTCCGCACCCGGCGGAAGGCGAAGTCGGTGAGCAGCGCCCGGTAGGAAGACTCCGCGGAGTTGTCCTCTGGCCCTGCGGGGGACTCACTCTGCAACACCCGCTGGTCGCACCCGGCCCGCACCGTGTCCACGGCCTTCAGGAGGTCCCGGGTGAAGGAGGTCACGTTGGAGAAGTCCTCGACCGCGGCCGCCAGCCTCTGGCTCATCACCTGCACCCGCTGGAGGGTGCTGGTGAGGTAGCTCTCGTTCTCGTGCTTGAAGCCCTCCACCCACTGGCGGCGGGACCCGTGCCACGTCTTGTGGAAGTAGTCGACGGCGCTCTCCGCGTTGGAGTCCAGCAGCTGGCGGTACAGCAGGTCGTAGTCCTCAGTCAACGTGGCGTAACACATACTGTGCAGGATCTGCAGCAGCTGGCTCCTGGCGGGAAGAAAGGGAAGAGGAGACAAGGTGAGGAACCTCCCGGTGCAGCACGGTGGCGTAGCGGGAGAGTTGCTGCCTTACAGTGCCAGTCCCAGGATCCATCCTGTCTACAGGCATTGTCTGTGTGGAGTTTGCACGTCTCCCTGTCACCATGTGGGTTTCCTCCGGGTTCTCCGGGTTCCCCCCAAGTTCCAAAGACGTGCAGGTTTGTACGTTAATTGGCCTCTGTAAATTGTCCCGTGTGTCGCCCAGAACTAGTATGAACCAAAGATACTAGAGGAACAAGATGGACCACTCCATTGAATTCGCCTATACTGAAGTGTAGTGTGTAAAGGAGCGGGACGTCCGCCATTTTAGTAAGCAAACCCCGCCGTTCGTTCTGCCTCTCGCAGTGTAATCAGTGTTTTGGGGGAACAGTATGTGTGATGATACCATTAAAATGCAGAAAATAACTCATCTATCAATTCATAGATTTTTGTTATTTTTTCTTTTTAAATGTTTCTGCAATTTTCTTCCCACTAAAATGGCGCCATGACCTTCTACGCTTTTTAACGTCGAGTGGTCTATCTTGTTCCTCTAGTATCTTTGGTGTGAACGGGTGATTAATGGTCAGCGTGGACTCAGTGGGGCAAAGGGCCCGTTTCCAATCTGTATTTCCAAAACTAAACCAAACTCTCACCTCAACAGTCCCCAGCGGCTACAAGAAAAACTCCACCGTTTCTTTCCCTACGAAAAATAAAGTGACCTCCTCAATGACTACTGAACAGTGGAGTCAAACAGCACGGAAATAGGCCACTCGGCCCAACTCGTCCTTGCTGACCAACATGCCCCATCTAATGCTGACCAACATGCCCCATCTAATGCTGACCAAGATGCCCCATCTAATGCTGACCAAGATGCCCCATTTAATGCTGACCAGATGCCCCATCTAATGCTGACCAAGATGCCCCATCTAATGCTGACCAAGATGCCCCATCTAATGCTGACCAGATACCCCATCTACAGAAAGGGGAGAGGAGGGGGCAAAAGGGGAAGGAGCGGGCAAAGGGGGAGAAGAGGGTGGAAAGGAGGGAGAGTGGGGCAGGGGTAGACTGGATTGTGCAGACCATGTTGAGGAATGAGTCGCTCCCTTATCTGACCCACGCCGTGACAGGAGGAGGAATATTTAGGAAAGCACAACATCCCCCTCCCCCGCCCACTCCGGTCCCACGACGGAATCACGATGCCAGAGCTTATTGTTGCCCGATGGTGGAGGAGAGGAGGGGAGAGGAGGAGAGCAGAGGGAAGGAAAGGAGGGGGGAGGAGGGGAGGAGGAGAGGAGGGGGAAGATGAGAGGGGGAAGGAGACGAGGAGGGGGAAGAGGGGAGGAGTGGGTGAAGTGGGTGAGGAGGAAACAGGAGTAGGGGAAAAGAGAGAAGGGGCGGAGGAGAAGGAGAGAAGAGGGAGAAAGAAAGAAGGGAAGGAGGAGCGGGTAAGATAGAAGGAAAGAAGAAAGAGAGAGAGGGCAGAGAGTGGAGGAGATGGGACATGGGTAGACTGGATTGTGCAGAGGGATGAGAGTCACAACTTTACCAAACCAACACAATCTGACAGGAGGAGGAATATTTGGGCCCCCCACCCGCCCGCTCCGCTCCAGCCCCACGAGGGAATGGCGGTGCCAGTGCTTACTGTTGCCCGGCGGTCACGTGCAGCTTCTCGGCGGTCACGTGGTCCTGGAAGACGCTCAGGGTGTGGGCGAGGCAGGCCAGCGGCTTGCAGTGGGGCAGCACGTCGGTCACCAGCTCCCCGTCGCACGCCTGGCCGCCGACCACCACCGCCCGCGTTCCCTCCGCCGCCGGGTTCTTCTGCCTGAAGATGCGCAGAAGCTGCCGGACGGTCTCGCGCTCCTCGCTCTGCAGGAACCACAGGCACGCCAGCTCGCTCTCCCCGTTGCCGTCGATGGCCAGCAGCAGGTAGGTGGGCAGCCACAGGCCCGCCCAGCTGTAGGTGGCGCCCACCAGCAGCACCTCGGGGAACCTCTCGAAGGTCTGCTTCATGCGGCCGTCCTGGTAGTAGATGGCCTGCAACACGTTGGCCTTGTTCACCACCACCACCACCGTGCCGTCTGTAAGCAAACGCAGACAAGAGTTATAGAAACACAGAAAATAGGTGCAGGAGGAGGCCATTTGGCCCTTCGAACCAGCACCGCTATTCAATGTGATCATGGCTGATCATCCACAATCAGTAACCGGTTCCTGCCTTCCCCCCATATCCCTTGATACCACTAGCGCCTAGAGCTCTATCTAACTCTCTTTTAAATTCATCCAGTGAATTGGCCTCCACTGCCTTCGGTGACAGAGAATTCCACAAAGTCATAACTCTCTGGGTGAAAAAGTGTCTTCTCACCTCAGTTTTAAATGGCCTCCCCTTTATTCTTAGACTGTGTCCCCTGGTTCTGGACTCCCCCAACATTGGGAACATTTTTCCTGCATCTAGCTTGTCCAGTCCTTTCATAATCTTATACGTCTCTTTAAGATCCCCTCTCGTCCTTCTAAACTCCAGTGAATACATCCCCAGTCTTTCCTCATATGACAAGAACAGGCAGAACAAGGGACTGACCCACTCTCACCCTGGCCACAAACTCTTTGAAGTAGAAACACAGAAAATAGGCGCAGGAGTAGGCCATTCGGCCCTTCGAGCCAGTACCGCCATTCAATATGATCATGGCTGATCATCCAGAATCAGTACCCTGTTCTGGCTTTCTCCCCATATCCCTTGATTCCATCAGCCCTAAGACCGACAGTGCATTCAGAAAGTATTCTGACCCCTTCACCTTTTCCACATTTTGTTACATTACAGCCTTATTTTAAAATTAATTAAATTCTTTTTTTTTAAATCGTCAATCTACACGCAATACCCCAGAATGAAGAAGCGAAAACAGGTGTTTAGAAACTTTTGCAAAGTAATTTAAAAGAAATAGCTGAAATATCACATTTACATAAGTATTCAAACCTTTGCTATGATGCTCAAAATTGAGCTGAGGTTCATTTTGTTTCCATTCATTATCCTTGAGATGTTTCTACAACTTGATTGGAGTCCACCAGTGGTAAATTAAATTAATTAGACATGATTTGAAAATGCACACACCTATCTATATAAGGTCCCACAGTTGACAGTGCATGTCAGAGCAAAAACCAAGACATGAAGAAGAAGGAATTGTCCGTAGATCTCCGAGACAGGATTGTGTCGAGACACAGATATGGGGAAGGGTAGAAAACACTTTCTGCAGCATTGCAGGTCCCGAAGAGCACAGTGGCCTCCATCATTCTTAAATGGAAAAACTTTGGAACCACCAGGACTCTTCATGGAGCTGGCCACTCGGCCAAACTGAGCAATCAGGGGAGAAGGGCCTTGGTCAGGGAGGTGACCAAGAACCCGATGATCACTCTGACAGAGCTCCAGAGGTCCTCTGTGAAGATGGGAGAACCTTCCAGAAGGCCAACTTTATCTGCAGGACTCCACCAGTCAGGCCTTTATGGTAGAGTGGCCAGACGGAAGCCATTCCTCAGTAAAAGGCACATGATGGCCTGCTTGGAGTTTGCCTAAAGGCACCTAAAGGACTCACTGACCATGAGAGATAAGATTCTCTTGTCTGATGAAACCAAGATTGAACTCTTTGGCCTGAATGCCAAACGTCACGTTTGGGGGAAGCCAGGCACTGCTCATCACCTGGCTAATACCATACCTACGGTGAGGCATGGTGGTGGCAGCATCATGTTGTGGGGATGTTTTTCAGCGGCAGGAACTGGGACACTAGTCAGGATCAAGGGAAAAATGAACAGAGCAAAGTAAAGAGAGATCCTTGATGAAAACCTGCTCCAGAGCATTCTGGACCTCAGACTGGGGAGGAGGTTCACCTTCCAACAGGACAATGACCCCAAGCACACAGCCAAGACAACGCAGGAGTGGCTTCATGACAAGTCTGTGAATGTCCTTGAATGGCCCAGCCAGAACCCGGACTTGAACCCGGACATCTCTGGAGGGACCTGAAAATAGCTGTGCATCGACACTCCCCATCCAACCTGACAGAGCTTGAGAGAAGAATGGGAGAAATTACCCACATACAGGTGTGCGAAGCTTGCAGCGTCATACCCAAGAAGACTTGAGGCTGCAATCACTGCCAAAGGTGCCTCAACAAAGTACTGAGTAAAGGGTCTGAATACATTTGTAAATATGATATCAGTTATTTCTTTTTAATTACTTTGCAAAAATTTCTAAACACCTGTTTTCACTTTTTTATTATGGGGTATTGTGTGTAGATTGATGATTAAAAAATAATTTAATCCATTTTAAAATAAGGCTGTAACATAACAAAATGTGGAAAAAGTGAAGGTGTGTGAATACTTTCTGAATGCACTGTATATCTAACTCTCTCATGAAGCCCTCCTCTCTGGGCACATCCTGACACAAAAACAGCCTCTCCCCACGAGTGGTAGGTCTAGTTAACAGCCACTCTACACCACTACATTCTGGTCTGTAAGCCAAACAATTATGAACTCTCCAAGTGCATTTTAGATATTTACACGTGCAATATTTAGCAAAGCTGACACTTATTACTCTTGCACTTTATTTTACATTGTTTAATTATAATGTTTTTTTAATTGTCTGCTGTCTCGTGTTTTTACCAGGTGTGAGCAATGCACCGTCAAATTCCTTGTTTGTGTACAAACTAGGCCGATAAATTGAGTCTGATTCTCAAATGGATTCTGAACAAAGCACTGGTAACGCACAGTGGCAGTGGTGAGGTACGTTTGCCTTCATCGGTCGGTGCACTGAGTACAAGAGTCAGATAGTCAAGATGCAGCTCTATCAAACTCTGGAGAAACAAGGATCTGCAGGTGCTGGTTCATGACAAAAGACAATGTACGAGGATAACTCAGCAGGTCAGGCAGTATCTCTGGAGTTTCCCCTCGCCCCAGACTCTCGGTCTGAGTAAGAGTCTTGACCTGAAACGTCTCCGATTCATTTTCTCCAGAGATGCTGCCTGACCCGCTGAGTTACTGCAGCATTTTGTGTCCATCTCCAGTGTAAACAAGCATCTGCAGTTCTTTCCTACACATGTCTGGAAAACATGGATACGTGATATTTCAGGACGGGACCCTTCTTCAACTAATTGTGGCAAGTCGGGGGGGGGAAGAAGAAAGCTGGAAGAGAGATGGGGGCAGGATAAAGCCTTGCAAGTGACAGGTGGAGGAAGGAACTGCAGATGCAGCCTGGGTGGGGTGGGTGGGGTTACAGGAGGGAAGAGTCATCTGAAGAGAGCGTGGCACAATCCAAGAGCGATCCCATGAGAAAGTATTGGGGACACAGCTGTAGAGTTGCTGCTTTACAGCGCTACAGACCCGGGTTCCATCCTGACTGTGGGTGCGGTCTGTATGGAGTTTTTACTTTTATGGGTTTGCTCCGGTTTCCTCCCACACTCCAAAAACTTCCAGGATTGGAGGTTACTTGGTTTCAGTAAGTTGTAAAAAGAAATGGCCCCTTGTGTGTGTAAGTTAGCGTACAGGACCATCGCTGGTCAGCACCAACTCGGTGGGCCGAACGGCCAGTTTCCGCGCTGTATCTCTGAAGTGTAAAAGTCATTGACTATCCCAGGGGAGAGGAGGGAGCGATCTAGTGACAAGACAGTGCACTATCATGAGATGGGGGAAGGAGGATCCACACCCAATCCTCGTCGATTTATTTGGAATATTGGGAGCAGTTTTGGCCCCATGTCTAAGGAAGGATGTGCTGGCGGTGGAGAGGGTCCAGAGGAGGTTTACCAGAATGATACCAGGGAATGTCTGGGTTAACATCTGATCAGTGTTTGACGGCACTGGGCCTGTACTCGCTGGAGTTTAGAACGATGAGGAGGGGCCTCGTTGAAACTTACCAGATAGTGAAATGCCGGGGTAGAGTGCATGTGGAAAGAATCTTTCCACTCGTGGGAGAGCCTAGGAATCATGGCTGATCTATCTTTTCCCCTCAACCCCATTTGCCACCCTAACGAATGAAGAACCTGTCAATCTCTGCTTTATAAATAGCCACAGACTTGGCCTCCACAGCCATCTGTGGCAATGATTTCCACAGATCCATCACCCTCTGACTAAAGAAATTCCTTCTCATCTCCTTTCTAAAGGGACGTCCTTTTATTGTGAGGCTGTGCCCTCTGGTCCATGACTCTCCCACTAGTGTAAACATCCTCGCCACATCCACTTTATCCGGTCCTTTCATTATTCGGTAAGTTTCAATGAGGTCCCCCCTCATCCTTCTAAACTCCAGCGAGTACAGGCCCAGAGCCATCAAATGGTCATCATTAACCCAATAAAGGGGTGATCCGCATTATTCCGGAATGAAGGAAGGATGCAGGATAGCCCAGGACAAGAGAGGGAGAGGTGCAAACCTGGAGCAGCCGGTTAGGCCTGGGACAAGTGAGGAGACCTTCACCTACCTTGATTCTTGATCAGTACGGGTGTCAGAGGTTATGGGGAGAAGGCAGGAGAATGGGGTTAGGGGAGAGAGATAGATCAGCCATGATTGAATGACGGAGTAGACCTGATGGGCCGAATGGCCTAATTCTACTCCTATTCCTTATGACCTTACCCTTGACGGCTACAAGCAAGATCCTAGGGTCAGTTCATCCGGTTTGGAGGTCAATTGTCCTCTGTAAATTGCCCCGAGCATGTCGGGAGTGGATGAGAAAGTAGGACAACATAGAACCAGTGCACGTAGGTGGTCGATGATCAGCGTGGACTAGGTAGGCCTATGTTTCCATGCTGTATCTGTAAACTAAGCTCAGATCCCATATTAGAACACAGAACAGCACAGGAATGGGCCCTCCAGCCTACATTATCTGTGCCAAACATGATGCCAAGTTGAACTGATCTCATCTCCCTGAACATGATCCATATCGCTCTATTCCCTGAACAAAGTTCAGGTCAGGGAAAAAAGAAAAGCCGGTAATCTCCAGGACCGGACAATGTTTCCCTCTCTACCCTGAGGCTCTGTGCCGATCAACTGGCACCGATCTACACAGACATTTTCAACCATTCCCTGCAAGCCTGCACTGTCCCTGCCTGCTTCAAGGACTACAATATTGTCCCTGTACCCAAAAAGACAAGGATCACTGGTCTTAATGACTACAGACCTGTCACACATGAAGCCATTTGAAACACTTGTGCTGGCCCAGCTGAAAAACATCACAAACCCCCTGCTGGACCCCCTGCAGTTTACATACAGGGCTAATAGATCGGTGGATGACGCAGTAAACCTAGGCCTGCACTTCATCCTCCAGCACCTAGACCGCAAGGAGACCGATGCCAGGATAATGTTTGTGGACTTTAGCTCTGGTTTTAACACCATTGTGCCAGAGCTACTACACTACAAACTCTCCCATCTGACTGTGAACCCCTCTGTCAGTGGATCATCAACTTCCTGATGGACAGGAAGCAGCATATGAGGCTGGGAAAACACATCTTGGACCCGCAGACCCTCTGCATAGGAGCACCGCAAGGCTACGTACTCTCCCCTCTCCTTTACTCTCTCTACACCAACGACTGCACTTCTATTCTCCTCTGTCAAGCTCCTCAAGTTTGCGGATGATACTGCCCGGATTGGACTGATCCAGGATGGGGAGGAATCTGCCAACAGAGACGAAGTGACGCAGCTGGCGCCCTTGTGCCATCGCAACAACCTGGAGCTCAATGTTCTCAAGACAGTGGAACTAATTGTAGACTTTCGAAGAGTTCCCCTTCCCCTCCCCCCCACTCACCATCAACAATACCATAGTCACTTCTGTGGAGTTATTTAGGTTCCTTGGAACCATCATCTCCAGGGACTTTAAATGGGGGGGGGGCACCATCGACTCCACAGTCAAAAAGGCCCAACAGAGGATGTACTTCCTGCAGCAACAGAGGAAACACAATCTTCCACAGGCAATGATGTGATGGTCCAATTCTATACTGCTATCTTTGAGTCCGTTCTTACCTTCCCCACCATGGTCTGGTTTGGCTCAGCCACCAAGCACGACATCCGGAGGCTGCAATGGATCGTTCGCACAACTGAGAAGGTTGTTAGTTGCAACCTTCCGCACATTGACGAACTGTACACTGCAAGGGCCACGAAGCGAGTGGGCAAGATCATCGCTGACCTCTTTCATCCTGGCCACAAACTCTTTGAATCGCTTCCGTCTGGAAGGCGACGCCAGACTGTCAAAGCAGCTACAGCCAGACATAAAAACAGCTTTTTCCCACGAGTGATTATTCTATTCAATAACCAAAGTCTGTAGTCTCTTTTTTCCTCTGGTTTATTTTCACCCACGTGTGTTAGACCGTAATGGTACATCCTTATTGTTTTGATGTGTTTATGCTTTATTCTTAATTGATAACTGTATGTTTGTGTTGTCATTTGTGAGCGGAGCACCAAAGCACATTCCTTGCATATGCATACTTGGCCAATAAACTTATTCATTCATTCATTTATTTATTAATTCATTCATTCATAACCACTCTATCCACGATATAACGGCAATACTTTGTAATCACTCACTTTAAGAGACGGCAATGTCTGCACTGTGCGTAGCATTCTGAGGTACAAAGAAAGAGGAGCAGTATCCAGAGTTCCTGGTACAAACAGGCAACGGCACGAACTGAAGTTTAAGTGCAATTTCGCTGACGCCATTTAATAAACAAACGAGATGTTTTGTTTTTTTAAAGCATTTCCTTAACAAGGTGCAGTGTCGCCCGCCGGATATTTCTCATCGTTTATGTTATTGTGTAGGATTGTGCAAAATTGGAACGCTGGAGACAGTTTAACCCATCCTTTCACGGCAGTGAAAAAAGGCCAATACGCTCCAATGTCATCTCCTATTATTCGTTGTGCCGACAATCTTGAAGTCCTCTTGATAATCTTTCAGACAAATATATTTCAAGCATTGGTTTCTACCTCTGCTCTTGTGTAAACTGTTGCTGAATTTAGGATGCTATTTTAATGTTTCAATAAATTTGATTATATCTACACACAGGAGAAAGTGCCTGAGTAATTACATGTCAGGCACAATCAACAGAGCAATTAGATATGCGCGGTAACAGACCCTTTGTTAGGTTCTCCTTCAGAGCCACACGTTTGTTTTATTGGCCTTTATCGTCTACTGCCTCTGCATTTATTACAAATTTATTTGCATTAACCCTATAGCCCATTGTTATTGTTTGAAAGATACAGCTTGGACACCGTCATTCCGGCCCACCCAGTCCATGCCGAGCATCGATCATCCGTTCACACTAGTTCTATTTCATTCCACTTTCTCGTCACTCCCTGTGCATTGAGGAAATATTATAGAGGACAATTATCCAGCAAACCCACACGTCGCTGGGATGTGGCAGGAAACCCGAGGAACCCGATGCGGTCACATGGAGAGCACGAATACTCCACATAGGCAACACTATAAGATGGAATCAAAGTCTGGTCGCTATGAGGCAGCGGCTTTACCAGCTGCATCAATGGGCCGCCCAATTTCCCTTGTACATTACACGCGATTCAGACTTCGATTAATTAGATAGATTGCTCAGGTTTCCCCCTCGAAACGAAAAGTGAGAAGCACCTATATAGTTAATGCTTCCTCAAATATATTATCCTCCAGCCGCCAAGCAACGTTGTTGTAAACTATCTCTGCTGAGAACAAATAATTCCCATTATATGGTGAAAAGTACTGGGTACATAACGTCCCGCTGTCCGAAGAAGTGTCCTGTCCCGCCATGCCACCAATCCATTTTCATCGGAGCTGCCGGTCTGACCGCTGCGTTACTCCGACCTGTTGCATTTTTTTTTGTAAACCGATACCTGCAGACCCTTGTGTACAATAGTTTATCAGTCCGATCTCAGATGGGTTTAAATCCCAGTAACTGTGAAATGTTGTCTTTTGGGAGATCAATGTGAGGCGAAGCTATAAGATTTACACCAGGACCTAACAACACTAATGTGCAGAACGCTGTGAGGGTCCAGACACATAGCTCCCTGAAAGTGGCAACACACGCAGAAAGATTGGTAAAGGGGGTGTATGGAATGCTTGCCTTCATTTGGCGGGCTTTGATTACAAAGGTCACGAAGTCATGATGCAATTCTCTCACACTCCGGTTAAGGCTCACTTGGAGTGTTGTGTGCCTGTCTTGCTGCAGTGATGTGGCATCTTTGGAGTGGATGCAGATGTGTTTTACTGGAATGCTGCCTCGATTGGACTGTATTAGTTAAAGAAGAGCATGGGCAAACTTGGAACGCTTTCTCTCAATGACGAAGGACGAAGGACGAAGAGAGATGTGATATTAATTTATAGAATTATGAGAGGCATAGATGAGGTAGACTGTCAGAAAATTGTCTGTGCTGGGATGAACTAGAGAACACATATTTAAGGTGAGAATGTCAAAGTTTCAAGCAGGTAATGGCGAGTGCCTGGAACGGGCTGCCAGGGATGGTGGTGGAAGCAAAAGTGAGAGTGTGGTGCAATAGGCTTTTAGGTAGGCACATGGATATGCGTGGATTATTCAATATTACACTGCTGTAGGAAGCATAGAATGCGAAAAGACTAATTAATATATGCTCGTACTAAATATTCTCCCTATTATCGGTAATATAATAACATAATATCTATTTTATAGGACAACCAACATTGCTGGCAGTTATTACGCAATAACATACTTAGCAGTAGCTAACGTGAGCAGGCTACCTTTGTTTGTTTAACTGACTGACACTAATCCCAATTAATTTGCCTTGATAATGTTTTCTCTGGAGAATATGCTGCTAACTTTAAAAGCAGCGACCTGTCAAACCACTGGCAGTAAGCGTCGATTGTCTCTGGGCATGGAACTGCCGGTACTCATCCAGGTCGAGAACATTTTCTACCCTATCCTTGTCATCATTGGTGTTCCTGGTAAGCTCTTTGTTGATCTGTACCCAAGTTTCTCTGTCGAGCCGTTACTGTCAAAAAAGTATGTGTTCTTAATTATTGCTTGAATTACTGATCCAGTTATAACCACAGAAAATTCAAACTACGCTATCTAATGTATTGCCAATAGAGTCAGTATTGTTTAGACAGGCAGATGGACAGGCAGGGATCGGATGATGTAGACCAAATGTAAACGTGAGCTTTCTTTAAATTGGCGTTATGTTTGGTATAGACATTATAGACTGAAGGACCTGCTCCCGTTCTATACCCAATATACTTTAATGATACCCTTGGTAAGAAGACTCGTTGGCCACCGAGTCCACACCGAGCATCGATCACCCATTGAAAACAAGTCTGTGTTATCCCACTTTCTCATTCAATCCCTGCACAATACGGGCAATTTTACTGAGGCCAATGAACCTACAAACTCGCACGTCTTTCGGATGTGGGAGTAATCCGGAGCACCCGCAGGAAACCAACGAGGCAAAGGCAGAGCGTTCAAGGTTCACCCATACAGGATTGGGTTGTGCTGGTGTTCTATGTTCGATTGTGTCTGTCCTTACGGCGCACCTTGCTCTGTGATCGGAAAAAGCTTTCATATTATCGATAGGGAGGGCAATTAATCTGTCAATTGTCAATAATATTGGGCGCGAGCCCTAGGTTGGAAAAACTGGTATATCTTCGTGCGTTAGTGCGATTGGATTGATTAAGTTAGGCACATTGAATGTTGCGGAAGCCACCCAATAATTTTTTTTAAGTCATAATGTTGTTATAACTTTGCCTCCAATGGAAAATCAGACGAGCTCCTGCAACGGCACACCTGCTTGTGCGTCTCATATTCGCCGGTTCCGAGCGTCACACACTGAATTAACAGGTTCCCACACATGTACGATACGAATCTGTAGCCGGTGCAGATACTTCTGACTCCATTAGCGCTGGGAAAATAAACATGACTGTAATTAGTCGTCATCGCCAAATCGAAGTGGACTGAGAGCGAATGCAGTGAATGCTGCCAACTGTGATAGGAAGGGCGGCAAGTTGGGTCAATCTGGTTTGTGTCGCGACCAACTGCAATCGGATACACCGGCTGATTTTACTTTGTCATGCTCTTCTCAATTTACCAAAAGTTCTATCCTGAGCCAATGCACCAGCGACAACTTATTTGGACAGGTAATCTAACAGCCAGCAGTGTATCGCAAGTAGGACAACGGAGCACATCGCATAGAAGCGGAGCTCGGAAAGTTGCTGCCTGACAGCGCCAGAGACCCGGTTTGAACCTGACCTGGGATCATTTGTGGAATTTGCACGTGATCTCTGCTAATTGCGTTAATTTAAAAGTCAGCTCCAGCTCCAGGCGAATGGAAATCACAATTGATTTGTATCTACTATACCCGTCTATTAATCGTTCTGCGATACGCCGTAAGTCTGTAAAGCAAGAAATATAATTAGCGGCAGCATTTTGTTCATTATTAGTTTGCGAATTGCATCTTTCCGATGTGTTTTTCAGCATCAGAGATGTGTGGGCGACACGAGTAAAAAGAGCAGGTTACAGAATCAAAGAAGTCATGAACATTCATATGAAGAACTGTCGAATTGATCTTCATCTGGAATATTGAATGTTGGTAATTTTTATTTCATCTTCCCTACAGCTAACCTGATGGCAATCATAATTCTGTCTCGGGGAAAGTGTGGACTCTCCAAATGTATCTCCCGCTATCTGGTATCCATGGCCGTAGCTGATTTAATGGTTCTGATCTTCGAGGTAATTCTCTCCGAGATTTCACTTGGCTATTTTCCTTAATCATTCCTCAACATAACTCAAGTTTGTAAACTGAATATTTTCTTTAATTTTATTTGCATCGATTGCTCTGTTTGGCTGACGGTGACCTTCACCTTCGATCGATTTGTCACTATATGTACTCAGAAGTTACGAACAAAATATTGCACCGAGAGAACTGCGGCGTTGGTAATATCACTGACATGTATCTTAAGTATTATTCAAAATATACCTGTTTATTTTGCCTGGGTACCTCGGGAAATAATTGACAACGTGGGCTGGTACTGTGGCATAACCCCTGACTTCTACACTTCACAGTTATGGGCAGCACTTTTGTCCATCGAAACAATTTTAACCCCATTTGTACCAATCGTACTGATCATGCTGCTGAATGCCCTGACAATGAGGCACATCATACACGCCAACAGAGTGAGGAGCCGTCTCCGAGGGAACACGAAGGACGAGGGCGGCACGGATCAAGAGGTGGAGAGCAGAAGGAAGTCCATCATTCTATTGCTGGCCATATCCGGTAGCTTCGTCCTACTGTGGATGGTAAACTTCGTGTGCTTCGTGAGTGTATACTTCCTCGACGTGGAGTTGTTAGCAACAGATAACAACGACCCATTTACCATTGCGGAACAGTCCGGATACATGCTGAAGGCTCTGAGTGCCTGCACCAACACGTTTATTTATGGGGTGTCCCAGAAAAAATTCAGGGAGGAATTTATAAAGATGATTAAGAGCCCATTTGTTTTTATTTCCAATTCAGTAAAGTGTTTGAAGTGAAATAAGTGTTCAAATTGAAAATCCGTTTCATAATTACATTGTATTCTATGTTATATCATTGCATCTGACTTTTCGAGATCCCATTCGCACCATCGGGACAATAACGACTTTCAGGGTAATACCTGCTGTCCCTTTCCCCACTGCATTCCCATTCAATTTATTCCTTAACTATCCACTCAAATGCCCACTAATGAACCAGCAGCCCAGATGAATCAGGGCAGTATTATCGAAGGCATATAGCCTGTCAACGACTTGCGTCTTTGGGACGGGGAAGGGAACTGCAGCCCCCTAGGGAATATTCCGCGGTGGCAATAGACAATACCCAATAGGTGCAGGAGGAGGCCATTCGGCCCTTCGAGCCAGCACCGCCATTCAATGTGATCATGGCTGATCATTTTCAATCAGTACCCCGTTTCTGCCTTCTCCCCATACCCCCTGACTACGCTATCCTTAAGAGCTCTATCTAGCTCTCTCTCTTAAATGCATTCAGAGAATTGGCCTTCACTGCCGTCTGAGGCAGAGAATTCCACAGAGTCACAACTCTCTGACTGAAAAGGTTTTTCCTCGTCTTAGTTCTAAATGGCCTACCCCTTATTATTAAACTGTGGCCCATTGTTCTGGACTCACCCAACATTGGGAACATTTTTCCTGCCTCTAACGTGTCCAACCCCTTAATATTCTTATACGCTTCGATAAGATACCCTCTCATCCTTCTAAATTCCAGTGTATACAAGCCTAGTCGCTGCAGTCTTTCAACATATGACAGTCCCGCCATTCCGGGAATTAACCGAGTAAACCAAAGCTGCACGCCCTCAATAGCAAGATTATCCTTCCTCAAATTTTGAGTACAAAACTGAACACAGTACTCCAGGTGCGGTCTCACTAGGGACCTGTACAGCTGCAGAAGGGCCTCTTTGCTCCTATACTCAACTACTCTTGTTATGAAGGCCAACATTCCATTGGATTTCTTCACTGCCTGCTGTACCTGCATGCTTCCTTTCAGTGACTGATGCACTAGGACACCCAGATCTCGTTGTACGTCCCCTTTTCCTAACTTGACACCATTCAGGTAATACTCTGCCTTCATATTCTTACCACCAACGTGGATAACCTCACACTTATCCACATTAAACTGCATCTGCCATGCATCCGCCCACTCACACAACCTGTCCAAGTCACCCTGCAACCTCATAGCATCTTCCTCACAGTTCACACTACCACCCAGCTTTGTATTATCTGCAAATTTGCTAATGGTACTTTTAATCCCTTCATCCAAGTCATTGATGTATATTGTAAATAGCTGCGGTCCCAGCACCGAGCCTTGCGGTACCCCACTAGTCACTGCCTGCCATTCTGCAAGGGACCCATTTATCCCCATCTTTGCTTTCTGTCTGTCAACCAATCTTCTATCCATGTCAGTACCCTACCCCCAATACCATGTGCTCTAATTTTGCCCACTAATCTCTAATGTGGGACCTTGTCCAAGGCTTTCTGAAAGTCAAGGTACACCACATCCACCGGCTCTCCCCTGTCAATTTTCCTAGTTACATCCTCAAAGAATTCCAGAAGATTATTCAAGCATGATTTCCGCTTCGTAAATCTATGCTCACTCGGAACGATCTTGTTACTACTATCCAAATGCTCCGCAATTTCGTCTTTTATAATTGACTACAACACCTTCCCCACCACTGATGTAAGAATAACTGGTCTATAATTTCCCCTTTTCTCTCTCCCTCCTTTCTTAAAACGTGGGACAACATTAACTATCCTCCAATCCACAGGAACTGATCCTGAATCTATAGAACATTCAAAAATGATCATCAATGCTTCCACAATTTCTAGCGCAACCTACTTAAGTACCCTGGGATGCAGACCATCAGGCCCTGGGGATTTTATGAGACTTGCGTCCCATCAGTCTACCCAACACCATTTTCTGCCTAATGTGGATTTCCTTCAGTTCCTCCATCACCCTAGGATCTCTTGCCACTAGAACATCTGGAAGATTGCTTGTATCTTCCTTAGTAATGTCAGATCCAAAGTACCGGTTCAACTCGTCTGCCATTTCCTTGTTCCCCATAATAAATTCCCCTGCTTCTGTCTTCAAGGGACCCACATTTGCCTTGACTATTTTTTTCCTCTTTACATACATAAAAAAGCTTTTACTATCCTCCGTTATATTATTGGCTAGTTTACCCTCGTACCTCATCTTTTCTCCCCGTATTGCCTTTTTAGTTATCTTCTGTTGCTCTTTAAAAGAGTCGCAATCCTCTGGCTTCCCACTCTTCTTTGCTTTGTTGTACTTCTTCTCTTTTATTTTTATGCTGTCCTTGACTTCCCTTGTCAGCCACGGGTTCCTCTTACTTCCCTTAGAATCTTTCCTCCTCTTTGGGATAAATTGATCCTGCAACTTTCGCATTATTCCCAGGAATACCTGCCATTGCTGTTCCACCGTCTTCCCTGTTAGGGCCTCCTTCCAGTCAATTCTGGCCAGCTCCTGCCTCATGCCTCTGTAATCCCCTTTACTATACTGTAATACTGACACTTCCGATTTTCCCTTCTCCCTCTCAATTTGTACAGTAAAACTTATCATGTTGTGATCACTGCCTCCTAATGGCTCTTTTACCTCTAGTCGCCTTATCAGATCAGGATCATTACACAACACTAAATGCAGAATTGCCTTCTCCCTAGTAGGCTCCAGTACAAGCTGTTCTAAGAATCCATCTCGGGGGCACTCAACAAACTCACTTTCCTGGGGTCCATTACCAACCTGATTTTCCCAGTCTACCTGCATGTTGAAATCTCCCATAATCACCGTAGCATTACATTTGCGACATGCCGATTTTAGCTCCTGTGTCAACTTGCACCCTATGTCGACACTACTGTTTGGGGGCCTGGATACAACTAAAGAAGGGTTCCGAGCTGCAACATCGCTTATCCATGTCTCCAGGGAAGCTCTCTGCTCCGCTGAGTTACTCGGCATTCTGTGTCTATCGAGAGAGAGGTGATGTTTCCGGTCGAGTGATTTCTTCACATACAATAAAGTCCTGTGTGAAGCTCTGGTCAGCATGTTACGGACAGTATTTGCGAGCAGCAGAAGTGTTGCTGAACAAGATGAATTTCAGCAATCTATATCCACCGACCGGCCCCGTACAAAGGCAGCCTCGCCAAGAGTCTCTCTCGTCTTTCTCGTCCCTTTGTAGATATCCCGGTTCTAGTCTGAGCTCGGCCGCAGTCGTGGTATTGTTTACGAATTCTCCCTGATGGGGCGTGTATTTGCTCCGTGAGCTCCGGTTTCCTCCGACATCCTAAAGCTGTGCGGGTTTTGTAGTTTCACGTGCGTTTGGAAATTTTACATATTGTGTAGGGATTCGACAAGAATGTGGAATAACATAGAACTAAACACGCTCCTAGGCACGTACCATAATGCCTCCACAACCCCCTCGGCCGCTCCCCGGCCGAACCTACTGACGGCGAAGCCCCACCTACCCGAACAGATCACCCCGTTGGTCCCATATCGTGCCTGTCGACGCCACTGACGACCTTACCCCACACTCCGTCCGCCGGCGGGCCGGTGCGGTTGACTCCGCCGTTCCTACCCTCTTATCCGGCCACCGCATCTGTCGGCTCACATCGGTTCCAGACGCTGTTCCTTGCAGAAGGGTCCATGCAGCCGACTCCAGCAACTTCACGTTCATAAGTTCATAAGTGATAGGAGCTGAACTAGGCCATTCGACCCATCATTTCTACTCCACCGTTCAATCATGGCTGACCTACCATTTCCTTCGAACCCCATTTTTCTGTCTTCTCTGCATAATGACCGACATCCGTACTAATCAACAATCTATCTCTCTATGCCTTAAAAATGTCAAATGACTTGGTCTCCACAGGCTTCTGCGGCAATGAATTCCACAGAATCACCACCCTCTGACGAAGGAAATTCCTCTTCATCTCCTTCCTAGTGGAATGTCCTTTACTTCTGAGGATATGAGCTCGTGGAAACATCCACTCCACATCCACTATCTAGGTTTTTCACTATTCGGTAAGTTTCAAAGAGGCCCCCCCTCATCCTTCTAAACCCCTCTCCAGATTTCCAACAGGGAAGTTCAGTAATAGCATCACACGTACACTACAATTCCGTAGTCTCAGCACCCATCATCTCCCAATGCACTTCACCTTTGCAGCCCTGGATCCCCCTTCCCTTCCACCCCCAGCACTCACCATTGTCGTGTTTTTACCATCTCCTCTGGCCTCCCTTTTCAGGGTCCAGTACAGTCAGTCCTCCACAACCGCCTTATCTTCTTATCCCATGCATCTACATGTCTATGAAAACCCCCGCACCTGCGCCCAACCTGTGTTTCCGCCATAGTGTAGAGAACTTCCTCCGCTCCCCGTCTTCGTTTTTTTTCTACAGCAAGGAGGCTTTCCCTCCCGGCAATTACACATTTTACAGTCTCCAACATTTGCACTTGGCGTCATCCTGCCGGCCTTCTACCCTCACTGGACTATGTTACTTCGAACACCCGCCGTGACATCCACCGTTTTCAATTCTCTCCCACACTGACCCACGCGGGTCGCACGCGTCTCAACGCACAACCCTCCGCTCTCCAAAAAGAAACCCGACATTGTTATTAAACCCGCCGACAACGTAGATGCTGTTGTAGTATGGCGTGCTGACCTTTACTGTGTGCATTCCAGACACCAGCTTTCGGACACCTTTTTATTCCTGCTATTCCTAGTTCAGTTAATTTATTGTCACGTTTACCGAGATACCGGGAAAATGCTTTCGTTGCGCGCCAACCAGTCAGCAAAAAGACAATAAATGATTACAATGGATCCATTTTCAGTGTATAGATACATGATGAGTGGATTACGTGTAATGCAAGGTAAAGCTAGCAAAGTCCGATCAAGGATAGTCCAAGAGTCACCAAAGAAATAGATACTAGTTCAGCACTGCTCTCTGGTTGTTGTAGGATGATTCAGTTGCCTGATATCAGCTGGGAATGTACCGTCCCTGAATCTGGTGGAGTGGGTTTTTACACTTCTATACACTTCTATACACTAGGCTGAGGGTAGAGGAGTCATTAGCCCATGACCCCACAGATGATCACCAGACCATCCTCTCCCTGACTGTTTCTGATCTCACCGACTGAAGATCTCCTCTCTACAGCCTCAAACAATTACCCATTCCCGCACTGCTCGCGTGTATCACCACCCCAAAATCTACAAAGCAGATTGGCCTGGCAGACCCATTATGTTTGCCTGCTCCAATCCCGCTGAACTCATCTCCACTTACCTCGATTCCATCCCATCCCTCCTTGTCCGTTCCATTCCAAACTACACCCAAGCCACCTCACGCACCCTTCATCTCTTCAATAACTTTCAGTTTCGAGACAACCGTTGCTCAATTTTCCCCTTGCACGTTCAGTCCCTTCAGTCCTCCATCCTCCACTTTGTCTCAAGGCCCTCCACTTCTCCGTCGAGCAGAGACAAATTCAATGTCCCTCTACTAACAATCCCCTCCGCTGGCGGGATTTCTCCGCGCCCTGGACACGGTCCACGTCAAGCGTGTATTCAATGCGTGAATGGAGGCCTGGTTCATTCGAATGGGCACCAGCTATGCCTGTCTTTTTTTCAGTTATGTCCGACAGTGCTTGTTCCAGTTGTACACTGGCCCTATCCGCAAACTCTTTCACCGTTGCAATTATCACTTTATCGGGGCAGCCTCCTGCACACGTGCAGATTTCATTGATTTCATTACCTTCACCCACCTTCCCTCAAATTCGTCTGGACTATCTCTGCCACTTCTCTACCATATCTCGATTATTTTGTCTCCACAACAGGGGAGAGTTCACCGACTGATGTTTACTAAAAGCCTACAGACTGCCGCGGTTGGCTGGACTACACTTCCTCCCACACTGCCTATTGCAAGGACGTTGTCCTCCACTCTCCATCTCCGCCACATGTGCTCTCAGGATGAGGCTTCCCAGTTGAGGACATTGAAGTTGTTCTCATTCTTCAGTAGACGTGAATACCCCGTGCTGTTATAATTTGATCCCTTACTCACGTCTCTTCTCCGTCCCGTAATTCTACTCTGTTCCGGATGACTGAAGAACAGCAAAGGTATTATTGTAATGTAGGGATAAGACGCAAACCAGTGATAGAAAACTTTTCGGAACAGTTCGGAAGGGGGTGGAGTGTTGAGTACATTGATTGAAAGATGCAGCGTGGAAACAGTCCAACCGAGTCCACGCCATCTATCGCCCATTCACGGTAGTTCTATAAGAGCGCACTTTCGCATGCACTTCCTGCGCACGGTGGGCAATTTACAGGTGCGAATTAACCAAATCCACGCACGTCTTTGCGATGTGGGACGATAAACTCAGCACACAGAAGCAACAAAGATGCCCGCGCGCACAACGGGCGCACACACCACGCAAGGTGAGGAACGAATCCGGGTCTCTGGCCCTGTGAGACAGCAGCTCTCCCAGCTGTGCCAGTGTGCCGTCCAATCGGAAAGTCAGGGATTAATTACACAATCGCAGCCGTTTTTTGTAGGATATTGTGTTTGACTTTTTAAATTTTATCTTTCAGAAACAAAAGCCATTGATGACACAGTGAAGTTGATGGGATTTGCATAAACGTAAGGAAAGCCTTTGGCCAGTTCCGACGGTTTCAGTTCAAAACGCTGGGTGCCGCGTGATGAGGACCTCGAAAGCTGGATGTAGAATTGGCCTGGAAATAGTAGGCACGGGGCTGTTTGGGAAGATTAAACATAACCGGCGAAGGTTAAAAATAATTCGGGGAAGGGTACAAGGAAGGAAGAATACATGGATACTTTGATCACTCAAGCATTATGTAAAAAAAATAAAAACTGCATGTAATCATTGTATCATCAGTTATCAAAAAAATCTGTCGGTGCTGCGAGTGATTGAAATACTCTGGGCTGTTTCAGAGATTTTCGCAGTTTTCATTATTAAGATCTTGAATAAACTGACTTGTGCGAGAAACCCGCCACTGCTCGTTGAGATGTCGTCGTGTCTCTGCCGCTCTGAGCTGTCATTAACAGGGCAAGAGGGCCGCAGGTGAAAGCGAGATTCAGGGAGAAGGTTAAAGGAAAAATTCGCTCAAACATCTCCTTGTAGTTGACAATCACTAATCGGGGCAGCGTTCTGGCAAAACTCTCCTGCAGCGTCCTCTTTCCCTGTCCATAGTTCCTGTAATGGAGCTACTATAACTATAAGTATAACTACAACTTTTGAACTGTGTGGGAGCTGGCTTTCCTTACGATTGTGTGGAAAAAAATCGAACTGAATACGCCTATGTTTATTAGTTTTTCCAAAGTACAGCACCTCACACTTATCAGGATTGAATTCCACCTAGCATTGCTCAGCCAATTTAACGAACTGATCAATATCATCCTGCAACCTATAATTATCTTCCTCACTGCGAACAAAACCATTATTTTTCGAGATATATGCAGACTTACTGATCATGTCCCACTGTGCTCATATGCAGATCATAAAAGCAATAAGGGCGCCAGTACAATCCTTTACATAGACAACTGAACATCTTCCTCCAAACAAAAAGAGACGTCCAAATAACCCTGAAAGTGGTGGGTGCCCGGAACGCGCTTCCAGAGTTGGTGGTGGAGACAGTTTCTGCAGTAGCATTGAGGAGACTTTTGGATTGGCACATGCACATGCAAGGAATAGAGAGGTATGGATCATGTGAAGGAACATGAGATTTGTTTAGGATGCTATCGTGTTCAACACGTGCAGTTATGGCCGAAGGGCCTATCTTTGTGCTCTCCCTTTTTTGCCTGCCTGTATTATAATGAATGGCGGGCCCCGGAGAGTATTGAGCGACAGGGGGTCATTAATGGGCAGGTTTATGGATCTCTGAAATTGGCAAGCATAAGTTCCTGGAGAAGGCTGGTGTGATGCTTAGCGTCAATAGATGGGACATAGAATATTGATTGATTGCTGATTGTTTTATTAATCTGGAACAATGCCACGGCGGTATTCAGAGATGACATATCGAACCTTCCAATATGTCATCGCCGAATACCGCCATAACATATTTCTAAAGGACCAAACATTCTAGTGGGATTAAATTAAAGGCCACCCAATGGACAACAAGAGGTAGCGGATCACCTATGGCGACAGTGCGGAAGGATACAAGAACCGTAGGGTTGTAGTGGTGGATGAATTAAATGTCCCTCATATTGACTGGGACTTACTCAGTACAAAAGGACTAGGCGGCGCAGTATTTATTAGATGTCTCCAAGAAGGATTCCTTACACGGTAGGCGAATTGCCAGATTCCAGGAGGGACCATGCATTGGAAAATGACTTTGACCAGATGATTGGTATAGCAGTAGAATAGCATTTTGGAGACGATCATTATATGTTTTAAGATTGTTCTGTATGGGGGGGTGTCTGGATGTTGTGGAGAGAACTGAGTCGGGGAAAGCACACTGCCATGTCATTAGGTTCGAGCAAGGATGGGTAGATTTGGAGCAATGGTTATTTCGTCAGTCCACAGCTGACATGTGGGGGTCGTTTCAAGGCCAGGAGCAGCATGTTCCAGTAAGGGGGGGATAAGGATGACAAGGTTATAAAACTGGTCAGGCAGGAAAATAAGCGTTTGTCAGTATAATGTGGATAAATGTGAGGTTATCCACTTTGGTGGCAAGAATGGTGTCAGGTTAGGGAAAGGGGAAGTACAACGAGACTTGGGTGTCCTTGTACACCAGTCACTGGAAGTAAGCGTGCAGGTACAGCAGGCAGTGAAGAAAGCTAATGGCATGGTGGCCTTCATAAGGGGAGGAGTTAAGTATGGGAGCAAGGAGGTTCTTCTGCAGTTGTACAGGGCCCTGGTGAGAACACACCTGGAGTGTTGTGTGCAGTTTTGGTCTCCTAATTTCAGGAGAACTTGCTATTGAGGGAGTGCAGCGTAGGTTCACGAGGTTAATTCCCGGATGACGGGACTGTCATATAATGGATGAAAGAATAGAGCGACTGGGTTTGTATTTACTGGAATTTAGAAGGATGAGAGGTGATCTTATAGAAACATAGACAAATTCTTAAAGGATTGAACACGCTAGATGCAGGAAATATGTTCGCGATGTTGGGGGAGTCCAGAACCAGGGGCCACAGTGTACCAGGGGCCACACAATAAGGGTCGGCCATTTGGAACTGAGATGAGAAAAATAAAATCACTGAAAGTTGAGAATTTGAGGAATTCTCTGCCTCAGAAGGCAGTGGAGGCCGATCCACTGAATACATTTAAAAGATAGTTAGATAGAGCTCTTAGGGCTAGCGAAATCCAGGATATGGGGAGAAGGCAGGAACTGATTGTGGATGATCAGCCATGATCACATTGAATGGCAGTGCTGGCTCGGAGAGCTGAATGGCCTACTCGTGCACATATTGTATATTTGTATATAGATTTAAATTTGTATAAGTATTTGTTAGGACGCAATTGGATCTTTATAAGGTTAATGAAGGAAGCAAGAGAAAAGATGGCGGCGACGTCGACGTCGCGGATCTTTATTTCTTCTATAGCTACATGCTAGTTCCAGGAGGATTGCGGAGTGGCCAACTGTGTTCCTTTTCTAAGAAGGGAATGAGATAGAATCAGAGAACGAGAAGCCGATGAGCCCCACGTCAGTGGTGCGGAAAATATTGGAGAGAATTATTCGGCGTAGGATTTACTCACATTTGGAAAAACTTGCTACAATTACGCGGTCTTGGGCAGAGATGTTCCCAAACCATGCTGTGAAGCAACCAGACAACGTGCTTCGTTTGATGCAGGTGCAGTGGATTAGAAGTGATGTTGAAGACATAACGAATGTTCTTAGTCTCCGAGGGAAGTAGAGGTTTCGGTGAGTCTTCTTGGCTCTCGCATCAATATGTTTGGTCGATGCAGATCCTTGATTATATCAACGAGTTGGAAATTGAAGTTCACAATTATTTCCACGTCCGCATAATTGAAACTAAATGGGAATGTTCTCCCTGAAGTCAATATCCAGCTCCTGCGCCTTGCTGGTATTTCACTTTTTATATTATGGGGTGTTGTGTGCAGATTGATGATTAAAAAAATGAATTTAATCCATTTTAAAACAAGGCTGTAACGTAGCAACATTTGGAAAAAATGAAGGGGTGTGAATACTTTCCGAATGCACTGTATATTCCTACTTGTAATTCTATTTTCTATATCATCAAAGTGGCGCAACGGTAGAGTTGCGGTCTTACAGCGAATGCTGCGCCGGAGACTCAGGTTCGATCCTGACTACGGGCGCCGTCTGTACGGAGTTTGTACGTTCTCCCCGTGACCTGCGTCGGTTTCCTCCCACACTCCAAAGACATACAGGTATGTAGGTTAATTGGCTGGGCAAATGTAAAAATTGTCCCTAGTGTGTGTAGGATAGTGTTAGTGTGCGGGGATCGCTGGGCGGCGCGGACCCGGTGGGCCGAAGGGCCTGTTTCCGCGCTGTATCTCTAAATCTAAAAAATCTAAATCTTAATGATGTAATATCTATTTTATAGAAAACCCGACTCTGCTGGCAGTTATTACGCAATTCCATAATTAGTTGTAGCAAACGTAATCTGGCTTACATTGTTTGTTTAAATGACTGACATGTATCCCCATTAATTGACCTTGATTTGGCGTCATGTGGTTTCCCTGGAGAATATGCCACTAACTTTAAAAGTACGCGACCTGTCAAACCAGCGGCAGTAAACGTCGATGTTCTCTGGCATGGAACTGCCTGTCCTCAACCAGGTAGAGAACATTTTCTACCCTATCCTTGCCATCATCGGTATTCCAGGTAAGCCCTTTATTGCTTTCCGCCAAGGTTCCGACATCTAGGCTTTACCGTTCCAATACGTTTGCTATGACTTATTGCTTGAGTTACTTTTACTCTTACTCTTCAAGATCACATTTTCAGAATCTGATGTGATTCAGTTGTGTTGTCAACACTACGAAAAGGGACGTGTGGGTGACACGAGTGAAATGAAAGAAATGTCAAACTAACGTTCTCCTGGAACAATGAATTTTGGTTATATTAATCTCCTCTTTTCTACAGCAAACCTGTTGGCAATCGCCATTCTCTCCCGGGGAAAGTGTGGACTCTCCAAATGTATCACCCGCTACCTTGTATTCATGGCCGTAGCTGACTTAATGGTTCTGATCTTCGAGGTAATTTTCTACGAGATCATTGTTGGTTATTTTCCGTATTCATTCCTAAACCTAACCTCTATTTGTAGCGTGTACATTACCATTATGTTGGTTTTTGTTGATTGCTCGGTCTGGCTAACGGTGACTTTCACTATCGATCGATTTGTCACCATCTGTAATCCGAAGTTACGAGCAAAATATTGCACTGAGAAAACAGCGTCTTTGGTAATAGCAGTGACGTGTATCTTAAGTATTATTCAAAATGTCCCAATATATTTTGTGTACGTACCTCGGGAAATCGTAAACAACGTAGCTTGGTCCTGTGGTGTAACCTCAGATTTCTACACCTCATCTTTATGGGTAGCATATTGGTCCGTCGAACCCATCCTAACTCCATTGGCACCAATTTTACTGATCATACTGCTCAACGCCCTGACAATCAGACACATTATACACGCCAACAGAGTGAGGAGCGGTCTCCGAGGGATCACGAAGGACGAGAGCGGCGCAGATCAGGAGGTTGAGAACAGAAGGAAGTCCATCATTCTATTGCTGGCCATATCCGGTAGCTTCGTACTACTGTGGATGGTTACATTCGTGTGCTTCATCAGTGTGTACTTCATGGACGTTCAGCTTTTAGCAACAGATTACAACGACCCATTCACCGTTGCAGAACAGTCCGGCTACATGCTGAGGTGTCTGAGTGCCTGCACCAACACGTTTATTTATGGGGTGTCGCAGAACAAATTCAGGGAGGAATTAAAAAATGTGATTAAAAGCCCATTAGTTTTCTTTTCGAAATTAATAAAGTGTTTTTGATGTTTGGGTGAAACTGACCATTGATTTTACAATGTCTTTGTTTTCCATGTTAATTGTTGCATCCTTCTTTCTGAGATAGCATTCGAACCACAGAGGTTTTCGGGGTAATCCCTTCAGTTCCATTCCTTTCCGTACGTCGATGCAATTTATCACTTTATATGGCACACAAGTGCCCACTTGTGTTTAACGGCAACTGCATCAACGTCAAAACACAGAATCCATTTACTCTGCCACCCAATTAGGTCTTTGGTACGTGGGATGAAACCGGTGCTCCCAAGACCGGTGGCACGGTTGCGCAGCTGTAAAATTGCTGCCTTACAGGGCCAGAGACCCGGGTTCGAAACTGACTGCGGGTGTTGTTTGTATGGAGTTTCTACGTTCTCCCGTGACCTGTGCGGGACTTTTCCGGGTGCTCCGGATTCCTCCCACACTGCAAAGACATACCGGTTTGACGCTAATTGGCTTCTAAAATTGTAAATTGACCCTCATTTGTGTAGGGTACAGTTATGATGTAGGGATCGCTGGTCGGCGAGGTCTCGACGGGCCGAATGGCATTTTTCCGCGTTGTGTCTCAAAACTAATCTAAAACTTAACTGGCCGTGGTGGCAGGGAGAACGTGTGAAATCTTCACGGAGATCAACATGGGGAGGAGTCTGCGGGTGCGTTATCCACTGCCAAATAAGGTCGTCTTTGCACAATTATATCACTGCGTTTTCCAATATTTGTTTGAAAGCAATCTGCAAATAATAAAATAAAATCTGGATAGGGTGAACGATTAGAACCACATTTCCCCTTAATAAGGGCAAGGCGACCTGAGAGCGTATATTGGAGCGGCTTCTATATCGGAAGGCTCCAGAGACCCTGGATCGATTCTGACCTCGAGTGCTGTCTACGTGAAATTTACCCTCTTTTCTTGCGACCGCGTGGGGTTGCTCCGGGTGTTGCGGTTTCCATCCCACATTCCAAAAGATTTGCGGGTTTGTAAGTTAATTATCCTCAGTAAATAGTCCTTATGTGTATAGCGAGTGGACGAGGATGTGGGATGACATAAAACTACTGCGAACGGGGACGGATGGTCAGCATGTACTCGGTGGGCCGAAGTGACGATTCCCACGCTCATCTTTCAAACAATAACAATACGCTACCGAGTTAATGTAAATGACATTTGTAATAAGTTCAGACACACCCAACGCGAATGGACAACAGACCAAACGGCTAACACTGAGAGTAGATCTGATAAATGGTCTGTGATCGGGCATACACAGTCTTGCTGCTGAATCTGTGTGACTTGTAAGTGCTTCCGGTACTTTCTCCTTGTATTAATATCTATAATCCAATTCATCAAAACATTAAAATTGCATCCAAATTTCAACAACAGTTTACCCAAGCGAAGAGGTAGAAATCAATGTCGAAAATATGGTGTTTGAGAGGTTGTCAAGAGGAATCCACGGTTATCCGCGGAATGAGTAATGGCAGATGGCATAGGAACTCGTTGGTCTTTCCTTCACTGGAGTGTATGGATGGGTTGAACAATCTCCAGTGTTGCAATTGTCTGCAAACACGCACAATAACAGAAACGATTGGAAACATCTGACAAGCGGGACAGCACCTTGTTAAGCAAAATGTTTCCAACCACTGCATTTCCAACATCTCGTTTATTCATTATCTGCCATCAGTGAGGTTACAGTAAAGTTCAGTTGGGAACTTTGCCTGCGTACACCACGAACTGCCTGGATATTGATCATTCTTGGCACGTGAGATTGCTAGGC
>NC_135971.1:37684042-37816407 GCF_053455715.1 Rhinoraja longicauda | reverse complement strand
GCCTCACCCACTGAGTTACTCCAGCATTTTGTGATACCTTCGTTATATAGACCAACATCTTTGAAAATCTCCCTGGAAATGAATTTGGGCATTGCCATTATTTTGCTGAGCTATATGTGAGGTTATCAAATTACCCATTAAAATAATCATACGCGAATAATGATAGATGTTGATGCGCCAAAAATGTAGGCAAAATTACATGATGTCACATTAATACAATTTTCAACATTGTAACTCCTGTTTTTCTGATGTGTCAAAATTCGAGGCTAGCTGTCTGAGAATCTAAAGGGAAAAATAAATTTGGACTTACAAATATACAAAAAATCATGAAGTGGTTTAAAAGGTTCAAGCAAAAGCAAACCAAACATATTTATAGAGGGACAAAACGAAAATTTGAAAAACTTAGTGTTGTGTTTCAGTTGCCATGCTATTTAAAAAAAATATGGATACACTAGAAGAGCTGTAAAAATGATAAAGCATTGGTAGAAAAATGTGAAATTATACTTATCAGGAAAAGAATAAAACATTGAGGAAAGGTTTTTGGTCAACAGAATAGACATAATATACTTTTCCACTTAGTGAAGAGTAAAACAACTTTTACAAAGCTATCAATGAGATAACAAATAGGCAATTTCCTTGCACCCCAGTGCTGTGCAATGTTTATTATGGAGAGGACAAGATTGACAAATTATTGCCAATTTAATCCATTTGTCTCAGATCTATGAATATTAAAAGCTAGTTGTTGAAAATTTCTGTTCAAAGTAATTAACAAGAAATTGAACAATGACCAAAATAAGCAAAGATTTTCAGACTTACAAAGTCTGTAATTTCCACTAAATGAGCAACATCGCTTCATCATCATTGACATTACACCACCTGCTGTCTAATCTCTCCTATTGTTTTGGGAATGTCCACAATGTTTTTCTTTCATTTGAAAGATGGTGGGGAGGTTAAATGATGAGGGGCAAAGTAAATGTGAAGTGTTAGCTCCAGGGCAGTAAAGCAACACAACGCCCACAGTAAATTGTACTCCTGTAATACATTGAAATAAAAACTAATTCCAATAATAAGCCTTTCCCTATTTTACCTCGGACATCAGGGCACGAGTGTCGAATTTCCTCTCAACGTTCTTGAACAAGGCAATCTGTCCATACTTGACTGTGGGGGGAAATAACTACTGTTAGCATTAAAAAATAGCATAATTGTACTGCAACAAACACATTACCGGAGGAAATCAGCAGGTGCTTCCAAGTACTGTGGAAGCAAAGGAATAATCTACGTCTCAGGTCGAGACCCTGCACCAGGACTGAGAGTTTAAAGAGATACTCAGAGGAGAGGGTGAGGATTTTACAAACAATATGCTTGAAAGTCGAGCTGCAGCAGTTGAATTTCATTCGAGGACCCTATGGAATGAATCCAAAGCCTAGATATTTAGCACCACTCAAAAAAAAAGATTTTAGAGGAACAAGATGGACTACTTCGTTGAAATTGCCATACTGAACTGTAGTATGCAAAGGAGCCTAACATCTGCCATTTTAGAAGGCAAAACCCACCATTCGCTATGCCTCTTGTAGTGTAATCAGTGTTTTGGGGGAACAGTATGTTCCCATTAAAATGCAGAATATATCTCATCTATCAATTCACAGATTTTTGTTAATTTTTCTTTTTTAATGTTTCTGCAAGTTTCTGCCTACTAAAACAGCACCGTGACATACTATGGTTTTTAGGGTTGAGTGGTCTATCTTGTATCTTTGCTCAAAACTGCTGTCCAACTTAGTAGGCAGCGAAATTGAGAGTCCATCAGCTATTACATAAGTGTAGGTGCTGCAGCAAGCATCAAGGGCCAAGACTAAGTAACTGGAATGCAGCACTTTGATTCTCTCCGTGCTGCGCAGGGGAGTGACTAAAACAATGTAAGATGCTGAACTCGACAATCAGTTATTTATTAGGTTTTTTTTGCCTGTTCTATGGTATTGTTCTATATCCTTTGATTGGCACCTGGGTATGCGGGGAATGGAGGGGTATGGATCAGCTGCAGGTAGAGGATTTATATTGGCATAATTTCAACACAGACATCTTGGCAACACAGACATTGTGGGCCAAAGAGCCATAATGTTCTTTTAGTCAGTCAACTTTAGCTTAATAGTAACTTTGAGGATGATTTGGCAACATTCAAATCAGTAACGTTCGCAAAAGTGTGTCGACCCTCTGATTCACTTCCAAAGACAACTTGTGCAAACTACTTTTATTCTGTACAGGACCAGATTTTTAAATTGTGCAATTTATTACATGGCACCTCTGAACATACCTATTGTAACATAACCGCAGCAGGGCTCCTGGTAAATCATCCTCTTCCATCAGGAGTTGTACAACCACAGGAAGGGCAGGAATCCGTAGCACTTCTCTATTAGCCAATTGATATTACTGTCCATACTGTAGGAGGATGAAAGAATCTGGAATGAGTACATATTGTAATTCAGCGATAGTGATTCAGCAGTGGAAGTCTCGCCTCACTATTACCACCACCTTTTCCACACACTAAAGAATTCTCCACCTGACGTCTTCGGAGTGGGGGTGGAAACCGGAGAAAACCCACTGTCTGAAGCTGTGGGGAGAAGGTACAAACGCCGTACAGCCTGCACCTGTAGTCAGGGTCGAACCCGGGACACTGGCGCTGTCAGGCAGCAACTCTACCGCTGGGACACCTCGACCCCCCTCTTGGTCTCAACGCAAAATGCGGGACGATTTACAGATTCCCACCTGTTTGAACGCGGCAAGTAGTGTTTCACATAACACGGCCCAAGGGACAAGCGCCCGGGGAGGGGGGGGGGGGGGGGGAGGGAGCGCCCGGGGGGGGGGGGGGAGCGCCCGGGGGGGGGGGGGGGGAGCGTCCGGGGGGGGGAGGGAGCGCCCGGGGGGGGGGGGGGGGATGAGCACCCGGGGGGGCGGGGGGAAGCGCCCGAGAGGGGGATGGAGCGCCCGGGAGGGGGGGAGGGAACGATCGGGGGGGCGAGGCGGGGAGGGAGCGCCCGGGGGGGGAGGAGGGAGCGCCCGGGGGGAGGGAGCGTCCGGGGGGGGGGAGCGCCCGGGGGGGGGGCGCCCGGGGGGGAGGAGGGAGCGCCCGGGAGGGGGGAGGGAGCGCCCGGGGGGGGAGGAGGGAGCGCCCGGGGGGGAGGAGGGAGCGCCCGGGGGGGGGGGGGGGGGGGGGGAGGGAGCAGCCCGGGGGGGGGGGGGAGGGAGCGCCCGGGGGGGAGGGAGCGCCCGGGGGTGGGGGGGAGGGAGCGCCCGGGGGGGGGGGGAGGGAGCGCCCGGGGGGGAGGGAGCGCCCGGGGGTGGGGGGGAGGGAGCGCCCGGGGGGAGGGAGCGCCCGGGGGGGGGGGGGGGAGCGAGCGCCCGGGGGGGGGGGGGGAGCGAGCGCCCGGGGGGGGGGAGGGAGCGCCCGGGGGGGGGGAGGGAGCGCCCGGGAGGGAGGGAGGGAGCGCCCGAGAGGGAGGGAGCGCCCAGGGGGGGGGGGGGGAGCGAGCGCCCGGGGGGGGGGGAGGGAGCGCCCGGGGGGGGGGGGGGGAGGGAGCGCCCGGGGGGGGGAGCGAGCGCCCGGGGGGGGGGGAGGGAGGGAGCGCCCGGGGGGGGGGGGGAGCGAGCGCCCGGGGGGGGGGGGAGGGAGCGCCCGGGGGGGGGGGGGGAGGGAGCGCCCGGGGGGGGGGGGGGGGAGCGCCCGGGGGGGGGGGGAGGGAGCGCCCGGGGGGGGGGGGGAGGGAGCGCCGGGGGGGGGGGGGAGGGAGCGCCCGGGGGGGGGGGAGGGAGCGCCCGGGGGGGGGGGGGGGGAGCGCCCGGGGGGGGGGGAGGGAGCGCCCGGGGGGGGGGGGGAGGGAGCGCCGGGGGGGGGGGGGGGAGGGAGCGCCCGGGAGGGAGGGAGCGCCCGGGGGGGGGGCGGGGCCTCAGACAGGGACGACGCTTTACGCCGCCATTGTGAGCTGTGGACCCGCTGGGTGTCGCCGCTTGGACCCGCGGCCGGGCCCGGACCCGCAGACGGACGGACGGACGGACAGGAGCGGCGCTGAAACCTGCAGCTTCCCGGCCGCCGCCGCTCCCCCTCCACCGGCCTCGTGCCCGCGGCGGCAAGATGGCGGCGCGTCGCGTCACGTGGCGGCAGCGCTGATGACGGGGCGGGGACGTCACGTGCCCCTCCGTCCATTGACGGGTAGGGGACGTCACGTGACCCTCCGTCCAGACACGAGGCGGGGACGTCACATGATCCTCCATGGCGGGGACGTCACGTGACGTCTGTGGATTTTGCGTGGGCCGGGACGTCACGTGACGTCGGTTGATTTGCGTGGGCGGGGCCGGCAGGTGCCATTCACTCACTCATTGGTTTGGGGCGTGAGGGTCACGTGATCTCCATTCATGCCGGGCTGGGCGTCACGTGTTGGCCATTCATCGATGATTCGGGGCGGGGCCGGACGTCACGTGCCGGACATTGATGGAGCAGATGGAGCAAAATGCTGGAGTAACTCAGCGGGACAGGCAGCATCTCCTCTGGAGAGGAGGAAGGGGTGACGGGTTGGGCTGAGACCCCGCTTCAGACCAGGCCGGCAAGCAGAGGAAACAGACAACAGTCCAGCACAGGACTATGGCCCACTTCTCCTGTACTGACCTTGATATGACCCTGAAGCTGGAGGGAGGAATGTAGCAGGTGGGGAGAGGGGTGTGGAAAAATAGATGGGAGTCCAATGGGGCACATGGGAGAGACAGAGGGTATGGGAGAGACAGAGGGTATGGCAGAGACAGGGGGTATGGGAGAGACAGAGGGTGTGGGAGAGACAGGGTATGGGAGAGACAGAGGGTATGGGAGAGACAGGGGGTATGGGAGAGACAGAGGGTATGGGAGAGACAGAGGGTATGGGAGAGACAGAGGGTATGGGAGAGACAGAGGGTATGGGAGAGACAGGGTGTGTGGAAGGGGGGGGATTAGTTGGACATTGACTGAAAATGGACAATTCAATGTTCATACTGTGAGAAACAGGATGATTAAACCACCAGAAACAGGATACTGGAACTACCACGATGCCGGGGACAGGGCTATTAAACCGTCAGAGACAGAGACAGGCTGGATGATTGAACTACCACGATGCCGGGGACAGGGCTATTAAACCGTCAGGGGGTAGAGACAGATTGGATGATTGAACTACCACATGTTCGTTGGAGCACTGAGAGTGTGGTACGGGGAGAGAGGCAGACTGGACAAAGGGCCATAAATTTAGGAGAGTGTCAAAGCAGCAGGGGTGGGTTGAAATGGGTTGTGAAGGTAACTAAAGGTCATGTGGATAACTACTGCGCTTGCTCAGCTTAGTAAATGAATATTGCAAATACGCCCCTGAGTGGGGAACTGCCAATTGCCATGCACATACAATGTATGATCTGGGGGGGGGTACCTGGGGGTGGTACAGAAGATTGTGCACCTCAGCGTTCTGATTGGAAGGAGCCCGAAGGGGAGGAGGATTCAGCAGAAGGGAGGGAAATTCAACGAAGTTGTACTGTATAAAGAGAAGGCACTGTCTTTGTCTCGGTGTGTCTCAGTTTAGGGAGGCACCCGGTTCTGCAGACCCGTGAATAAATTTCTTGTTTCCACGACTTTGTCTCTGGCATCGTGATTGTGAGCACTCACATTTTACATCTCACAATACTGTTGGTTTGAAAGCTACCCAAGGGGAATATGAGCTGCTGTTCTTCCAGTTTGTTTAAGTGGCCTGGTTCATGCAGTCAATGCAAAGGCATTGTAGGGAAGGGCTGGTATCTAAGGAGAGACAGAGAACTGGAAAACTGAGTGAAACACAAAGTGCTTGAGTATCTCAGTGGGTCAGGCAGCATCTGTGGAGGGAATGGGCAAGCGATGTTGCAGATTGGAGCCCTTCACACTCTGCCAATATTAGAAAACGTGGGGCAGAGTCCCACAAACATATCAGGGTACTTTTCAGAGGCCCCATGAGTGACATTGGTGCATTGTCATAATAGAATCTATTAAGCCGATACCACTCCCAATATAGATTTGACAACACCATGTACAGATGGATAAAGATTGTGAATATAAAACCCCATGTACAATTTTGGATTTCTTCTTTTCATATCTTTCTGAATATATTTTATTTTTTAAATAAAGAAAGGAAATGGGCCATCCTGAATCATGTAAATGTTCAAGGCAGGGCTTTGAAAACTGAAGACAGACACAAAAAGCTGGAGTAACTCAATGGGTCAGGCAGTATCTCTGGAGAAAAGGAATAGGTGATGAGTGGGGTCAAGATCCTAATCAGTGTCCAAAGCAAAGATTTTTTAAAAACAACTGCTGGAGGAACATTGGATCAGGCAGCATCTGTTTAAGTAGAGGACAAATCACGTTTCAGGTCAGGATCCTTCTTCAGAGTGATGGCGTAGAGGGGAGATAGCTGATAGAAAGATTTGAGGGGAAGGGATGGAATAAGAGCCAGGAAGTGATCGGCTGACCCTGATGATCAGTCCGAAGTCCTGAGTGAATGAATAAGTTTATTTGCCAAGTATGTGCATTTCCAAGGAATGTGCCTTGGTGCTCCGCTCATAAATGACAATACAAACATACATTTAACAATTAAGAATGAAGCATAAACACATCATAATACAATATTATGGTCTAAACATGTCAGTGAAAATAAACCAGAGCAAAAAAGAGACTACAGACTTTCGTTATTGAGTAGAACAACTACTCGTGCAAAAAAAGCTGTTTTAATGTCTGGCTGTGGCTGCTTTGACAGTCCGGAGTCGCCCTCCAGAGGGAAGTGCTTCGAAGATTTTGTGGCCAGGGTGAGAGGGGTCAGAGATCATCTTACCCGCTCTCTTCCTGGCCCTTGCACTGCACAGTTCGTCAATGGGGGGAAGGTTGCAGCCAACAACCTCAGCTGAGCGAACGATCCGTTGCAGCCTCCAGATGTCGCGCTTGGTGGCTGAGCCAAACCAGACCATGATGGAGGAGGTGAGGACAGACTCAATGATAGCAGTGTAGAATTGGACCTTCATTGCCTGTGGCAGATTGTGTTTCCTCAGTTGCCGCAGGAAGTACATCCTCTGTTGGGCCTTTTTGACTGTGGAGTCAATGGTGCCCTCCCCCCCCCATTTAAGGTCCCTGGAGATGATGGTTCCAACGAACTTAAATGACTCCACAGATGTGATAAGAAAATAACTGCTGATGCTGGTACAAATCGAAGGTATTTATTCACAGAATGCTGGAGTAACTCAGCAGGTCAGGCAGCATCTAAGGAGAGACGCTCTCAGGAGCGTCTGAAGAAGGGTCTCGACCCAAAACGACGCCCATTCCTTCTCTCCTGAGATGCTGCCTGACCTGCTGAGTTACTCCAGTATTTTGTGAATAAATACCACAGATGTGATTGTGGTGTTGTTGATGGTGAGTGGATGTGGGGGAGGGGGAATCTCATCAAAAGTCTACAATTAGTTACACTGTCTTAAGAGCATTGAGTTCCAGGTTGTTGCGATGGCACCAAGATGCCAGCTGTGTCACTTCCCATCTGTTGGCAGATTCCTCCCCATCCTGGATCGGTCCAATCCATGTTCTGTCACCCATCCATGTTCTCCAGCGATGCTGCCTCACCCGCTGAGTTACTCCAGCATTTTTTGTCTATCCAGGTGAGGAGGGATTAATTGGCAGGTGAGCTCGTTGGAGGTTATAAATACTAAAGAC
Source organism: Rhinoraja longicauda (assembly GCF_053455715.1). NCBI lineage: Eukaryota > Metazoa > Chordata > Chondrichthyes > Rajiformes > Arhynchobatidae > Rhinoraja > Rhinoraja longicauda. The sequence continues at coordinate 37,808,684 of NC_135971.1, read as the reverse complement.
AAAATAGTTCAAATGGCGCATAAAATGTAGAACCAGGGCTGGCATGAACAAGGATGGGGGCAGAAAAATGGTTGACTTGGAATTGGGAAGGGAGGGAGATGAGTGGATGGAGGAGTAAAAAAGAACTGGGTGATGAGGGTGGGGGGGGATTTATGCTGTTTTAAAATTTTTTGTATGTGACATTCACTGCCAGAATCAAAAATAAAATCAGGAACCAGTTTGCGATTTAAACAGGTAACCTGTGATCAACAGAGTAAATTAAAAAGAAATATGAATTTCGCCATTCACGCTACTTCCTCTAATCTTTCAACCCTCGAGGTTTTCAGTGCATCTTCATACTTTGGTCTCTTGCATATTTCCATTGGAGATTTAGCATGGAAACAGGCCCTTCGGCCCACCAAGTCCACGCTGACCATCGATCGCCCATTCACACTAGTTCTGTTATCCCACTTTCCTCACCCGCTCCCTACACTTTCGGGGCAATTTTACAGAGACAAATTAACCTACAAACCCAATTTGTCTAAGGGGTGTGGGGGAAGCCCACACACTTGCAGGGAGAATGTGTAAATTCAACACAGACAGAGCCCAAGGACAGGTATCACAAAATGCTGGAGTAGCCCAGCAGGTCAGGCAGCATCTAGGAGAGAAGGAACGGGTGACGTTTCGGGTCAAGACACTTCTTCAGGATCGCACATAGATCTCTGGGTGTGAGGCAGCAATTCTACCAGCAGTGCCACTATATCTTGATTTCAAAAAATTAAATGTTGGTAACTTTGGTTACTAAAAATAATAAACTATTCATTTTCAGTCTTAAATATCTAAGTCACGCTATGTCCCCCGTTACAGCTATGTTTTAATTCAGTTCAAGACTATGGGGCAGCACAGTGGCCGTAAAGTTGCTGCCTAAAAGTGCCGGGGACATGGAATCGATCCTGAATATGGGTGCATTCTGAATATGGGTGCTCTCTGTATGGAGTTTGCTCGTTCTCCCTTTGATCGCATGCGTTTTGTCAGGGTGCTCTTGTTTCCTTCCACGTTCCAAAGACGTTCAGGACCCTTTCTCAGACCCAACCCAAAACGTAATCTTTTCCTTCTGTTTATAACATTGTTTACAGAGGACTATGTTTACATATTGTGCTGTGCTGCTGCAAGTAAGAATTTCATTGTTCTAATTGGTTCATTAGAGAATAAAACATTCTTGACTCACGTCCCGAGTGTGCAGAACAGAACTAGTGTACGGGTGATCGGTGGTCGGCATGGACTCGATGGGCCGAAGGGCCTGTTTCCGCGCTGTATCTTTAAATGAAACTAAAAACACTAAAACGAGAGGGAGTTTGAAAAAGGGCCTCGACCCGAAACGTCACCCAATTCCTTCTATCCAGAGATGCTGCCGGTCCCGCTGAGTTCCTCCAGGGTTTCGTGTCTATCTTGGGGATGATTCGGAGTCGGGGTTTCAGCGGTCGACGCGGGGCGGCGACAGGACAGCAATGTCGGTCAGATCTCCCACAATGCCAAGGGAGGGAGAAAGTGCCCGGCGCCGACCAGTTGCCGCGGTAGTGCGCATGTGCAGAGCGGCCGGGGGCGTGCAGGCGGCGGCAGTGCGCATGTGCAGTGCGGCCGGGGACGTGCGGGTGGAGGCAGTGCGCATGTGCAGGTCGGGCCGGGGACGTGCGGGCTGCGGCAGTGCGCATGTGCAGGGCGGCCGGCGGATGAGGAGCGGCCGGAGAGTGGAGACCCGGCGGCCCGGACACGGATGGCGAGGGGTGGGGGCGGAGAGTGACCCAGAGAGAGAGCGGGGGGGGGCGGGGCCGCTAAGTGTTGACCGGTAGGTGACCCGGGGGCTCTGAGAGCGGTGCCCGTGTGCCGGCAGCGCATGCGCCAACCTCGGGCCGGGCCCGGAGCGGAGCGGAGCGGAGCCGCCACAAAGCGCCGGGGCCGCGGCTGCGCGTCAGACGCCGCCAAATACGCGGGAAACCCCATCCCTGGGCCCAGGGATCCGGGATCGTCCCAATCCTGCACCGCGACCACCGGGCTGGACCTGGAGCTGCAGCCGCCCCCCCGTCCCCATTCATTAACCCCCCCCCACCCCCCCCACACGGGCAGTTTCATCCCAATCACAGGGATTTGCATCAACCTCATTCAGGGATTGATCCCAATCTACTATCCCGCGGATTTAGAAACATAGAAAATAGGTGCAGGAGGAGGCCATTCGGCCCTTCGAGCCTGCACCGCCATTCAATATGATCATAGCTGATCATAGCTGATCATCCAGCTCAGTAACCCGTACCTGCCTTCTCTCCGTACCCCCTAATCCCTTTAGCAAAAAGGGCCACTTCTAACTCCCTCTTAAACATAGCCAATGAACTGGCCTCAACTACCTTCTGTGGCAGAGAATTCCACAGACTCACCACTCTGTGTGAAGAAATGTTTTCTCATCTCATGGTATTTCCATCCCAATATTGAGCATTGCAAGACGCCCCGACCCCAAACCCAGGGAATTATCCCCCACACATACACGGGCATTTACATCCCAATCCCATGAATTTGTATCCTATCTAAATCAGGGATTGATCCCGACCCCCTATCCCGATGTTGAACATTGCAAGATGCCCCCTTCCCCAAACCTGGGGAATTATCCCACCAACCGCACATGGGTGGTTATTATTCCAATGCCATGAATTTCCATCCTATCTAAATCAGGGATTGCCCCCCACCCTCCCCCCCAGATCTCCCATCCCGGGGATTTCCCTCTGAATGCGGGTCCTTGCAGGATGCTCCCAGTGTGAACCTGGAGAATAAGCGAGTTCAGTGTCTCGACTGCACATGCCCAGGTCATAGGTCACTCGTGCTAAACATTCTCGCTGGCTGAGCTGTGTGTGTATACAGACCTGCGTTTCATCGGTATTTTCCAGGTTTGCTTCCAGGTAAGAAAATACTGCTTTCAAAACTTAACTAGGTGTATATATGGTTAATTTGTACAAAACTATGATGATTTTGTTGGTTTCATTGCTTTATGCTTCGGTGAGTGAGCGAGATCATGACAATTTATTTTACATTGTAACTTGTACCAGTATGTAATGGACATGCTTACAGGACCCTATTCGAATTAACATATGATTGACCTTGTTATTTATTTTGTTTTATATGTTACTGGCAAAGCCATGCGCATTTGTGCAACTTTGGACTGTGGGAGTAGCACGTATCACCTGAATAAGTGGATGCAGAATGTGTGTGACAGCCACAACTGTCAATTTGCAACAGGAAACTGTTTCTGCCCACCTGCCTTCAAACTCTAGGAAAATAAACTGCAGATGCTGGTTTAAATCGAAGATAGACACAAAATGCTGGTGTAACTCAGCGGGTCAGGCATCATCTCGGGAGAGAAAGAATGGGTGACGTTTTGTGTCGAGACCCTTCTTCAGAAGTCTGGAGAATAAGCGAGTTAGGTATCTCGCTTCAGACTTCTGAAAAAGGGTCTTTACCCAAAACATTACCCATTCCTTCTCTCCTGAGGTGCTACTTGACCCGCTGAGTTACTCCAGCATTTTGTGTCTACCTTCGATTTAAACTAGCAACTGTAGTTTTTTTTCCTAGTTTTTGAAGGGAGGTGGGCAGAAACATTGTCCATTGCAAATTGACAGTTGTGGCTGTCACACACATTCTGCATCCACTTATTCAGGTGATACGTGGTACTCCCACAGCCCAAAGTTGCACAAATGTCAAGTCAAGTCAAGTCAAGTCAATTTTATTTATATAGCACATTTAAAAACAACCCACGTTGACCAAAGTGCTGTACATCTGATTAGGTACTAAGGAAAAAAAATGAAACATACAGTAGCACGCAAACAGTTCACAGCTCCTCCTCAATGAGCCTCAAACGCTAGGGAGTAGAAATAGGTTTTGAGCCTGGACTTAAAGGAGTCGATGGAGGGGGCAGTTCTGATGGGGAGAGGGATGCTGTTCCACAGTCTAGGAGCTGCAACCGCAAAAGCGCGGTCACCCCTGAGCTTAAGCCTAGACCGCGGGATAGTGAGTAGCCCCAAGTCGGCCGACCTGAGGGACCTGGAGTTAGAGAGGGGGGTTAGAAGATTTTTGATGTAGGGGGGGGAATGTCCATTTAGGGCTTTATACGTGAATAGGAGGAGCTTGAAGTTGATTCTGTACCGTACAGGGAGCCAGTGGAGAGAGGCCAGAATCGGGGTGATGTGGTCCCTTTTACGGGTACCCGTCAGGAGTCTCGCTGCGGCGTTTTGGACCAGTTGCAGGAGGGACAGGGAAGATTGGCTGATCCCAGTGTATAGGGAGTTGCAGTAGTCTAGGCGGAAGGAAATGAAAGCGTGAATGATTTTTTCTGTGTCGTCGAATTGGAGGAAAGGTTTGATTTTAGCTATGGTTCGAAGTTGGATGAAGCTGGCTTTTACCACAGCGTTGACTTGCTTATCAAATTTTAGTGCAGAGTCAAATATCATGCCGAGGTTTTTGACATGCGGTTTGACTAGGCAGGATAGACTTCCAAGACTGCCTGTTATCGATTTAATGTAGTCGGGGGGGCCGAATAGGATGACCTCAGACTTGCTCTCATTTAATTGGAGGAAGTTCTGTGCCATCCAACATTTTATGTCCTCAAGGCAGTGTAAGAGGCTGTTTAAATTTGACTGGTTGTTGGGTTTCAGGGGGAGGTAAATCTGAGTGTCATCTGCATAGCAGTGGAAAGAAATGCCGTGCCTTTGAATGATTTGGCCAAGGGGGAGCATGTATAGAGAGAAGAGAATGGGGCCTAGGATGGAGCCTTGTGGAACTCCGCAGGAGAGGCTAGCTGGAGCAGAGGAATAACTGCCAATGTTGTGGATGGCTTTGCCCAGTAACATATAAAACAAAATATATAATAAAGTCAATCATATGTTAAGTCAAATAGGGTCCTGTAAGCATGCCCATTACATACCGGTACAAGTTACAATACAAACAAAAATTGGCATGGCTTTGCGTACTCACCGAAGCACAAAGCAATAAAACCAACAAAATCAACGTAGTTTTGTACAAATTAACCGTAAATACGCCTAGTTAATAGTTTTGAAAGCAGGTCTGTATACGCGCAGCAGCTCAGCTGGCGAGAATGTTTAGCGCAAGTGACCTATGACCTGGACATACGCAGTTGAGATATCGAACTCGCATATTACCACCATACCCGCACAAGGGCGATTATTATTCCAATCCCAGGAATTTTCATCGGCTGAAATCAGAGATTTATTACGATCTTCCATCCCGCAGATATCCCTCCTAATGCTGAGCATTGCAGGATGCCCCTCCCCCCAACCTAGGGAATTATCCCACCTGCACCTGGGCAATTATTATTGCAATGCCAGAAATATCCATCCTTTCTAAATTAGGGATTGTTCCCTATCCCAATGTGGAATATCGCAAGATGCACCTCCCCTAAACCCAGGGAATTATCCCCCACCCACACACGGGCAATTTTGATCACAATCCCAGTAATGAGCATCCTATGTAAATCAGGGATTGATTTATCCCAATGCTATCCCAATCCCAGATGCAGAGCATTGCAAGATGCCCCTACTCCAACCCAGAGAATTACCCCCCACCCACACACGGGCGATTATCCCAATCCCAGGAACTTGCAGCCTACCTGAATCAAGGATTGCCCCCAACCCCGATCCACAATCCCGTGATTTTCCTCCCAATGCTGAGAATTGCATTGCTGAGATCTTGTGTTTCTCCCACACTTCAAAGACGTGCAGGTTAATTAGCTTCTGTAAAATTGTGAATTGTCCTATCATGCAGTATAGTGCTAGTATACGGGGTGATCGCTGGTTGGCGTGGACTCAGTGGGCTGAAGGGCCTGTTTCTTCTCTGAAGTCTAAAGTAAACTGTAAAGACAGCATCCGAGCAAAGGATGGATCCTGGGTCTCTGGCGCTGTGAGGCGGTGACTCTACAGTTGGACCACCGTGCTGTTCTTGAACTGTATATATGAGCTGTTGTGATGCGTTCTACCTTGGCTGACCTGCAGCTGCTGCCTGTGGTCTATTCTCAGTGCCCGCTCTCCAGGTGGGATCAGTCTGCCAACTCCATCTGACACACGTGCAGCCATGTCCCAGGTGGTGGGTTTCCGAATGGGCGCCGAGTTCTCGAGCTACAGCGAGCTGCACCGGGAGTACCGGCGCTACCAGAGGGACAGCTCCGTGCAGATGTGGACCAGGCACTCACGGACCATCAAGGCGCAGCGGCGTCGGGCACCCAAGCGCCCGATGAACGACGCGCTGAACTTTGCCGAGATCGACTACGCGTGTATTCACGGCGGCAAGTTATTCAAGACCAAAGGATCCGGCAAACGGACAATCCAGAGGTGAGGAAATACTTGCAGGGGCGACACAGCGGCGCAGTTGGTAGAGCCGCTGCCTCACAACGCCGGGGATCCCGGTTCCATCCTGACCACGGGTGCTCTCCGTGTGTGGAGTTTGCACGTCCTCTCTGTGACCAGCTGTGTTTCTTCTGTGTGCTTCAGTTTCCTCCCATATCCAAAACGTGCAGGTTTCTTGGTTAATTGGCCCTCTGTAAATCATCCCGAGTGTGTCGGGAGTGGATGACAAAGTGGGAGAACATGGAACATGGTCGACACCTGCTCCTGTTTCCTACCTTCTTATTTAAAGAAGTTTTATCCTTTTAAATTTAATAACATGTTTAGCCGGGTAGTTAGTTTTGTTTAGAGTTACATCATGGAAACAGGCCTTTCGGCCCATCGAGTCCACACCGCCCACCAATCATCCATTCACACTAGTTCTATGTTATCCCACTTTCTCATCCACTCTCTACACATGAGGGGCAATTTACAAAAGCAAATTAACCCACAAACCTGCACATCTTGAGAATGTGGAAGGAAACCACTTGGAAAAAACCCACGTGGTCACAGGGAGGACGTACAATCTCCACACAGACAGCACCCGTAGTCAGGATCGAACCTGAGTCTCCGGCGCTGTGAGGCAGCAGCTCTACTGCTGCCCCTGTCTCTCTCTCTTTTTTTTCTCTGTCTCTCTCTCCCCTCTCTTCATTTTTTTCTCTCTTTTGCACTCTTTGTTTTCATCTTTGATTGTGTGTGTGTGTGCATCTCCACGCCTGCCTCTCTCTCTCTCTCTCTCTCTCCCTCTCCCCCTCTCCCCCTCTCTCCCTCCCTCCCTCCATCCCTCCCTCCCTCCCTCCCTCCATCCCTCCCTCCCTCCCTCTCTCCCTCTCTCTCTCTCTCTCTCTCTCTCTCTCTCTCTCTCTCTCTCTCTCTCTCTCTCTCTCTCTCTTCCCTCCCCTCCTGTACCTTTCTACCTCTCTCTCTCCCCCTCCTGTACCTTTCTACCTCTCTCTCTCCCCCCTCCTGTACCTTTCTACCTCTCTCTCTCCCCCACCACACATTTTCCCATTCCTACCCGCACCTACAGCTCGCTGGGATTGTATAAAGTGGTAGAGTCATCCCACGCAGAAATAGGCCCTTCGGTCCAACTTGCCCATGCTCATCGAGATGACCCATGTACACCAGTCCCACCTGCCCTCAGAACCTTTCCTATCCATGAACTGTTCAAAATGTTTTTTAAATGCTAGAGTACCTGCCTCAACTACCTCCTCTGGAAGCTAGTTCCATTTACCCACTGCAATGTGCAGAAAAGGTTACCCCTTGTGTTCTTTTTAAATCTTCCCTCTCATGTTAAATCTCTGTCCTATGGATCTTGATTCCCCTATCCTGGATAAACGATTTGTGCATTCACCCTATCTATTCCACTTGTCACATACAATTTGCTGTGTTAACACAAGGGACACGGTATTATCCATGTTATCCCACTGTGCCATCCACTGCCTGCACACTCAGAACAATTGACTGGATTGATATCCCAGTGGGGGAGTGTAAATCACACAGGGTCTTCCGCCTGCAATGACCATCAAGCACCCAGCTTGTTATGTACTATGTGTAGGAAGGAACTACAGATGCTGGTTTACACTGAAGATAGACACAAAATGGTGAAGTAACTCAGCGGGGAGGGCAGCATCTCTGGAGAAAAATAATAGGTGACGTTTCGGTTTGACACCCGTCTTAAGGCTGAGAGTCAGGGCGGAGGTAAACGAGAAGTTTCTCCCATTCTCGTCGTTCTATTAATTTCACTGTCGTCTTGCTTAGTTTCACTGTTTGTATCAACTTCTTATCACCTTCTCCACCGCCAACAATGGACCATTGTGGGCTCCACCTTTCCTTTATCATTGTTGCTGGCTTTGATTTGTTCTTTCATATCTTTCATTCATTTGTTCTTTGTAACCCTTCATCCCCCAAGTTCCCTCTCCTCTGACTCTCAGTCTGATAAAGGGTCCCAACCAGAAATGTCACCTATTCCTTTTCTCCAGAGATGCTGCCTGACCCGCTGAGTTACTCCAGCATTTTGTGTCCATCTCCTTTGTTATGCACTATGTTATCTTACACCAATCCTGCATGAATCACATTTTATTGCAGCTGTTGCTTCAAGTCCCCCCAGTTTGTGAAAGAGTTTATTATCAGTCAAAGGGCAGTCATTCAGCACACCATCTTGTCTTCCCACTCACACTGATTGATGGCCAATGTCAATGGAATATTTCTGTGATGATTGTAAAAGATCGCCATACACTGCTGGTCTGAATCATCCTACCACAATGAGAGAGCAGTCCTGAACTGTGATCTTCCTCATTGGTGACCCTCGGACTATCTTTGTTTGGACTTTACCTTGCACTAAATGTTATTCCCTTATCGTGTATCTATACACTGTAAATGGCTCGATTGTAATCATGTATTGTCTTCCCACTGACTGGTTAGCATGCAGCAAAGCCGTTCACTGTACCTCGGTACACGTGACAATAAACTGAACTAAACAAAACTGAAGAAGGGTCTCAATCCGAAGCGTCACCTGTTCCTTTTCTCCAGAGATGATGGCCGACCCACTGAGTTACTCCAGCATTTTGTGTCTTATCGATTGACCCAGTTGGCTTACACACTGCCTCCCACTGTCTTTTTCAGAACCAACAAGATGAAGTGTCCCTGTGTCATTAAAGTCCGTCTTTCTGCGGATGGAAACAAGTTTGTGGTGAAAGAGATGAATGAATCGCATAACCACACAGTGCCGCAGGTAAAAGCAGAACACACACACCAGCCAGGTAGAGTTGTTGGATCTGCCACTGCTTCAGATTGTCGGGTCAATGTGTGTGTGTGTGTGTGTGTGTTGTCCCACCACATTTTCAGAGCGCATGAGATTAGTTCTGTACACGCTCGGTTCCAGCCTTGGATCCTGGACTGTTGAATATCTTAGTTCAGCAAGACTGACCAGCGATCCCTGCACATTAACACTATCCGACCTGCATTAGGGACAACTTTCAATTTTAGCAAGCCAATTAGCCTATAAACCTGTACATCTTTAGAGTGTGAGAGGAAACCGCAGCTCCCGAAGAAAACCCATGGGGAGAACGTACAATCTCCGTACAGACAGCACCCGTAGTCAGGATCAAACCCGAGTCTCTGGCGCTGTAACACAGCAACTCTTCCGCTGCACCACCGTGCTGCCCCGACACATAGAACAGAACAAGATGGGTGCTTGATGGTCATTGCCGACAATGTAGGTGGAAGAGCCGGTGTGATTCTATGGGATGATATCACACTCCCCCACTGGGATATCAATCCAGCCTCTGAACTCTGACAACTTTGGCATTGTTTAACAGAGTCAGACTGATACACTCAATATCACTAGTCATTTCCCTCACAGTAACACGTTTTATTTACGTAGTTCTAACGCACTAAAAATATCTCCAGCTTTCAGGGACATTATCAAAGTAATTGATGTGAACTGCCTTAGCAGGGATTCTGGAGATGACCTATAACTTAGGTGGAGTTGGTGGATTTCAATGATTGTCTTATAATGGGGTTTAAGGAGGCAAGAGTGTCTGAGGGTGATCTGAGAGAAGTATATCTGTTCATGAGAGGCATAGAATGGAGACCCTCGGACTATCTTTAATTGGACTTTACTGGACTTTATCTGATGCTAAACATTATTCCCTTTACCCTGTGTCTGTACACTGTGGACGGCTTAAACACAAAAATCCGGAGGAACTCAGCAGGTCAGACAGCATCTCTGGAGAAAAGGAATAGGTGACGTTTCGGGTCAAGACCCTTCTTCAGACCAGAAAAGGAATAGGTGAAATTTCAGGTCGAGACCCATCTTCAGATTGATGCTTCCTGACCCGCTGAGTTACAGCAGCTTTTTGTATCTATCTTCGGTTTAAACCAGCATCTGCAGTTCCTTCCAACACATTTCGACTGTGGACGGCTTGATTGTAATCATGAATAGTCTTTCCGCGGACTGGTAGCATGCAACAAAAAAGCTTTTTGGTACACGTGACAAGAAACTAGACTAAACTAGATGGGGAATATGGTCCGATTGTTTTTCCCCATGGTAGTTGTGGAGGTGCAGAGACAGATAGAGGGAGAAAGTTCCAAATAGTTGCTAAAGGCAAAGTCAATTGGACAGGGATAAAAACTCAGGAATGGGCTGGGGCCAGAGTTCGAGAGATTTTGTATTATATATATATATCTGACCGAGGCGTAAATGTAGATGGGTTGGTGAGTAAGTTTGCTAATGACACCAAAATTAGGAGTTGCAGACAACGAGAAATGCTGTCAGTAGATATCAGAACGTAGACCAGCTGCAGAAAGTGGCGGAGAAATGGCAGATGGAGTTTAACCTGAGCAAGTGTGAGGTGATGCACTTTGACAGGTTAAATGCAAGGAGAGTATACAGTTAATGCAATGAACATTAACAGCATTGATGTGCAGAGGGATCTTGGAGTTCAAGTTCATAGCTCACTGAAGGAGGCAGCACAAGTAGATAGGGTGGGGAAGAAGGCGTCTTGTGATAGGAGCAGAATTAGGCCATTCAGCACATCGTCTATTCCGCCATTCAATCATGGCTGATCTATCTCTCCCTCCTAACCCCATTCCCCTGCCTTCTCTCCATAACCCCTGACACCCGTACTAATCAAGAATCCATCTATCTCTGCCGTAAAAATATCCAATGATGGCCTCCACAGCCTTCTGTGGCAAAGAATTCCATTGATTCACCACCCTCTGACTAAAGAAATTCCTCCTCCTCTCCTTCCCAAAGGAACGTCCTTTAATTCTGAGACTATGGCCTCTAGTCTGACACTCTCCCACTAGTGGAAACGTCCTCTCCATATCCACTCTATCCAAACGTTTCACAATTCGGTACGTTTCAATGAGGTCCCCCCTCATTCTTCTAAACTCTAGCGAGTACAGGCCCAGTGCTGACAAACAATCATCATATGTTAACCAGTATGGGTGAAACGTGTGATGTGCTTGGATTCTGTGCTAGGGGCATTAAATATAAGAGTCAGCAAGTCATGATGCAGCTCTATCGCGCTTTTGTTAGACTGCATTTGGAGTATCACGTGCAGTTCCAGTCGCTCCATTACAGGAAAGATGTGGAGGCTTTGGAGAGGGTGCAGAGGAGGTTTATCAGAATGCCGCCTGGATTAGAGGGTTTCAGCTACAGGGGGAGGTTGGATAACCTTGGGTTATTTTCTCTGGAACGTCAGAGGTTGAGGGAAGACTCGATGGAAGTATATAAAGTTTTGAGAGGCACACATAAGGTGGGCAATCAGAGGCTTGTTCCCAGGGTGGAAATGTCCAGCACTAGAGGGCAGAGTGATATGGTGAGAGGGGGGAGGTTTAATGTGCGAGGCAAGATTTTTACACAGAGAGGGGTGGGGGTTGGGAATGCACTGCCAGAGATGGTGGTGGATGCAGATATGATAGTGGTGTTTAAAAGGCTTTGGGAAAGGCACATGGAAGTTCAGGGAATAGAGCGATATGGATCATGTACAGGGAGATGAGATCAGTTCAACTTGGCATCATGTTTGGCACAGATAATGTAGGCTGGAGGGCCCATTCCTGTGCTGTTCTGTGTTCTAATACGGGATCTGAGTTTAGTTTACAGATACAGCATGGAAACATAGGCCTACCTAGTCCACGCTGATCATCGACCACCTGCGTGCACTGGTTCTATGTTGTCCTACTTTCTCATCCACTCCCGACACGCTCGGGGCAATTTACAGAGGACAATTGACCTCCAAACTGGATGAACTGACCCTAGGATCTTGCTTGTACCCCACAGGAAGAGGAGGAGAGGCTCCGGCACCAAAGGCGCTTTGTTACAGCGCTGCGCGTGGACCCCACTTCCATCGTCTCGCTGCGGAGTAATGGAGCGGGTATCCAGGTGCAGCTGGGGGAGGTTGCCAGCAAGGTGCTCGCTGATGAGGATGCCCATAGCCCCGCACTCAAGGAGAAATGGGACGAGTTCAAGGCCAACAAAACCGACTTGGAGATGATGGTGCCCACACTGGCAGCCGTCAAGGGTAAGGTCATAAGGAATAGGAGTAGAATTAGGCCATTCGGCCCATCAGGTCTACTCCGTCATTCAATCATGGCTGATCTATCTCTCTCCCCTAACCCCATTCTCCTGCCTTCTCCCCATAACCTCTGACACCCGTACTGATCAAGAATCAAGGTAGGTGAAGGTGTCCTCGCTTGTCCCAGGCCTAACCGGCTGCTCCAGGTTTGCACCACTCCCTCTCTTGTCCTGGGGTATCCTGCATCCTTCCTTCATTCCGGAATAATGCGGATCACCCCTTTATTGGGTTAATGATGACCATTTGATGGCTCTGGGCCTGTACTCGCTGGAGTTTAGAAGGATGAGGGGGGACCTCACTGAAACTTACCGAATAGTGAAAGGACCGGATAAAGTGGATGTGGAGAAGATGTTTCCACTAGTGGGAGAGTGATGGAACAGAGGGTGCAGCCTCACAATAAAAGGACGTTCCTTTAGAAAGGAGATGAGAAGGAATTTCTTTAGTCAGAGGGTGATGAATCTGTGGAAATCATTGCCACAGATGGCTGTGGAGGCCAAGTCTGTGGCTATTTATAAAGCAGAGATTGACAGGTTCTTCATTCGTTAGGGTGGCAAATGGGGTTGAGAGGGAAAGATAGATCAGCCATGATTCCTAGACTCTCCCACGAGTGGAAAGATTCTTTCCACATGCACTCTATCCTGGCATTTCACTATCTGGTAAGTTTCAACGAGGCCCCTCCTCATCGTTCTAAACTCCAGCGAGTACAGGCCCAGTGCCGTCAAACACTGATCAGATGTTAACCCAGACATTCCTGGTATCATTCTGGTAAACCTCCTCTGGACCCTCTCCACCGCCAGCACACCCTTCCTTAGACATGGGGCCAGAACTGCTCCCAATATTCCAAATAAATGGATGAGGATTGGGTGTGGATCCTCCTTCCCCCATCTCATGATAGTGCACTGTCTTGTCACTAGATCGCTCCCTCCTCTCCCCTGGGATAGTCAATGACTTTTACACTTCAGAGATACAGCGCGGAAACTGGCCGTTCGGCCCACCGAGTTGGTGCTGACCAGCGATGGTCCTGTACGCTAACTTACACACACAAGGGGCCATTTCTTTTTACAACTTACTGAAACCAAGTAACCTACAATCCTGCAAGTCTTTGGAGTGTGGGCGGAAACCGAAACACCCAGAGAAAACCCATGAACGTACAAACTCCGTACAGACCGCACCCACAGTCAGGATGGAACCCGGGTCTGTAGCGCTGTAAGGCAGCAACTCTACAGCTGTGTCCCCAATACTTTCTCATGGGATCGCTCTTGGATCGTGCCACGCACTCTTCAGATGACTCTTCCCTCCTGTAACCCCACCCAGGCTGCATCTGCAGTTCCTTCCTCCACCTGTCACTTGCAAGGCTTTGTCCTGCCCCCACCTCTCTTCCAGCTTTCTTCCTCCCCCACTCCCCCCCCCCCGACTTGCCACAATTAGTTGAAGAAGGGTCCCGACCTGATACATCACGTATCCATGTTTTCCAGACATGTGTGGGAAAGAACTGTCGGTGCTTGTTTACACTGGAGATGGACACAAAATGCTGCAGTAACTCAGCGGGTCAGGCAGCATCTCTGGAGAAAAAGAATCGGAGACATTTCAGGTCAAGACTCTTACTCAGACCGAGAGTCAGGGGCGAGGGGAAACTCCAGAGATACTACCTGACCTGCTGAGTTATTCTCGCACTTTGTCTTTTGTCATGAACCAGCATCTGCAGATCCTTGTTTCTCCAGAGTTTGATAGAGCTGCATCTTGACTATCTGACTCTTGTACTCAGTGCACCGACCGATGAAGGCAAACGTACCTCACCACTGCCACTGTGCGTTACCAGTGCTTTGTTCAGAATCCATTTGAGAATCAGACTCAATTTATCGGCCTAGTTTGTACACAAACAAGGAATTTGATTTGGTGCTTTACTACACGTGATAAAAACACGAGACAGCAGACAATTAAAAAAACATTATAATTAAACAATGTAAAAAAAAGTGCAAGAGTAATAAGTGGCAGCTTTGCTAAATATTGCACGTGTAAATATCTAAAATGCACTTGGAGAGTTCATAATTGTTTGGCTTACAGACCAGAATGTAGTGGTGTAGAGTGGTTGTTAACTAGAGCTACCACTCGTGGGGAGAGGCTGTTTTTGTGTCAGGATGTGCCCAGAGGGGAGGGCTTCATGAGAGAGTTAGATATACAGTGCATTCAGAAAGTATTCACACCCCTTCACTTTTTCCACATTTTGTTACGTTACAGCCTTATTTTAAAATGGATTAATTATTTTTTTAAATCATCAATCTACACACAATACCCTATGATAAAAAAAGTGAAAACAGATGTTTAGAATTTTTTGCAAAGTAATTAAAAAGAAAGAACTGATATCATATTTACAAATGTATTCAGACCCTTTACTCAGTACTTTGTTGAGGCACCTTTGGCAGTGATTACAGCCTCAAGTCTTCTTGGGTATGACGCTACAAGCTTGGCACACCTGTATTTGGGTAATTTCTCCCATTCTTCTCTCAAGCTCTGTCAGGTTGGATGGGGAGTGTCGATGCACAGCTATTTTCAGGTCCCTCCAGAGATGTCCGGGTTCTGGCTGGGCCACTCAAGGACATTCACAGACTTGTCATGAAGCCACTCCTGCGTTGTCTTGGCTGTGTGCTTGGGGTCATTGTCCTGTTGGAAGGTGAACCTCCTCCCCAGTCTGAGGTCCAGAATGCTCTGGAGCAGGTTTTCATCAAGGATCTCTCTTTACTTTGCTCTGTTCATTTTTCCCTTGATCCTGACTCGTGTCCCAGTTCCTGCCGTTGAAAAACATCCCCACAACATGATGCTGCCACCACCATGCCTCACCGTAGGTATGGTATTCGCCAGGTGATGAGCAGTGCCTGGCTTCCCCCAAACGTGACGTTTGGCATTCAGGCCAAAGAGTTCAATCTTGGTTTCATCAGACAAGAGAATCTTATCTCTCATGGTCAGTGAGTCCTTTAGGTGCCTTTTGGCAAACTCCAAGCAGGCCATCATGTGCCTTTTCCTGAGGAGTGGCTTCCGTCTGGCCACTCTACCATAAAGGCCTGGCTGGTGGAGTCCTGCAGATAAAGTTGGCCTTCTGGAAGGTTCTCCCATCTTCACAGAGGACCTCTGGAGCTCTGTCAGAGTGATCATCGGGTTCTTGGTCACCTCCCTGACCAAGGCCCTTCTCCCCTGATTGCTCAGTTTGGCCGAGTGGCCAGCTCTATGAAGAGTCCTGGTGGTTCCAAAGTTTTTCCATTTAAGAATGATGGAGGCCACTGTGCTCTTCGGGACCTGCAATGCTGCAGAAAGTGTTTTATACCCTTCCCCATATCTGTGTCTCGACACAATCCTGTCTCGGAGATCTACGGACAATTCCTTCTTCTTCACGGCTTGGTTTTTGCTCTGACATGCACTGTCAACTGTGGGACCTTATATAGACAGGTGTGTGCATTTTCAAATCATGTCTAATCAATTTAATTTACCACTGGTGGACTCCAATCAAGTTGTAGAAACATCTCAAGGATAATGAATGGAAACAAAATGAACCTCAGCTCAATTTTGAGCATCATAGCAAAGGTTTGAATACTTATGTAAATGTGATATTTCAGCTATTTCTTTTAAATTACTTTGCAAAAGTTTCTAAACACCTGTTTTCGCTTCTTCATTCTGGGGTATTGCGTGTAGATTGACGATTTAAAAAAAAAGAATTTAATTCATTTTAAAATAAGGCTGTAATGTAACAAAATGTGGAAAAGGTGAAGGGGTCAGAATACTTTCTGAATGCACTGTTGGTCATAGGGCTGATGGAATCAAGGGATATGGGGAGAAAGCCAGAACAGGGTACTGATTCTGGATGATCAGCCATGATCATATTGAATGGCGGTACTGGCTCGAAGGGCCGAATGGCCTACTCCTGCACCTATTTTCTGTGTTTCTACTTCAAAGAGTTTGTGGCCAGGGTGAGAGTGGGTCAGTCCCTTGTTCTGCCTGTTCTTGTCATATGAGGAAAGACTGGGGATGTATTCACTGGAGTTTAGAAGGACGAGAGGGGATCTTAAAGAGACGTATAAGATTATAAAAGGACTGGACAAGCTAGATGCAGGAAAAATGTTCCCAATGTTGGGGGGTCCAGAACCAGGGGACACAGTGTAAGAATAAAGGGGAGGCCATTTAAAACTGAGGTGAGAAGACACTTTTTCACCCAGAGAGTTATGAATTTGTGGAATTCTCTGCCACAGAAGGCAGTGGAGGCCAATTCACTGGATGAATTTAAAAGAGAGTTAGATAGAGCTCTAGGCGCTAGTGGTATCAAGGGATATGGGGGGAAGGCAGGAACCGGTTACTGATTGTGGATGATCAGCCATGATCACATTGAATAGCGGTGCTGGTTCGAAGGGCCAAATGGCCTCCTCCTGCACCTATTTTCTGTGTTTCTATAACTCTTGTCTGCGTTTGCTTGCAGACGGCACGGTGGTGGTGGTGGTGAACAAGGCCAACGTCAAGTCAAGTCAATTTATTTGTATAGCACATTTAAAAACAACCCACGTTGACCAAAGTGCTGCACATCTGACTAGGAAAAAAAGAAACATACAGTTGTTGCAGGCCATCTACTACCAGGACGACCGCATGAAGCAGACCTTCGAGAGGTTACCCGAGGTGCTGCTGGTGGGCGCCACCTACAGCTGGGCGGGCCTGTGGCTGCCCACCTACCTGCTGCTGGCCATCGACGGCAACGGGGAGAGCGAGCTGGCGTGCCTGTGGTTCCTGCAGAGCGAGGAGCGCGAGACCGTCCGGCAGCTTCTGCGCATCTTCAGGCAGAAGAACCCGGCGGCGGAGGGAACGCGGGCGGTGGTGGTCGGCGGCAAGGCGTGCGATGGGGAGCTGGTGACCGACGTGCTGCCCCACTGCAAGCTGCTGGCCTGCCTCGCCCACACCCTGAGCGTCTTCCAGGACCACGTGACCGCCGAGAAGCTGCACGTGACCGCCGGGCAACAGTAAGCACTGGCACCGCCATTCCCTCGTGGGGCCGGAGCGGAGCGGGCGGGTGGGTGGGGGGCCCAAATATTCCTCCTCCTGTCAGATTGTGTTGGTTTGGTAAAGTTGTGACTCTCATCCCTCTGCACAATCCAGTCTACCCATGTCCCATCTCCTCCACTCTCTGCCCTCTCTCTCTTTCTTCTTTCCTTCTTTCTTACCCACTCCTCCTTCCCTTCTTTCTTTCTTTCTCCCCCTCCTTTCTCCTTCTCCCTCTTCTCTCCTTCCCCTCCGCTCTTCTGCCCCTTCTCTCCTTTCCCCTACTCCTGTTTCCTCCTCACCCACTTCACCCACTCCACCCCTCTTCCCCCTCCTCGCCTCCTTCCCCCTCCTCGCCTCCTTCCCCCTCTCATCTTCCCCCTCCCCCCCTCCTCTCCTTCCCTCTGCTCTCCTCCCCCTCCTCTCCTCCACCATCGGGCAACAATAAGCTCTGGCATCGTGATTCCGTCGTGGGACCGGAGCGGGCGGGGAGGGTGAGGTTGGGTTATCCCAAATATTCCTCCTCCTGTCACGGCGTGGGTCAGATAAGGGTGCGACTCATTCCTCAACATGGTCTGCACAATCCAGTCTACCCCTGCCCCACTCTCCCTCCTCCTTTCCACCCTCCTCTCCCCCATTTGCCCCGTTCTTCTCCTTTGCCCCCCTCCTCTCCCCTTTCTGTAGATGGGGCATCTGGTCAGCATTAAAATGGGGCATGTTGGTCAGCATTAGATGGGGCATCTTGGTCAGCAGTAAATGGGGCATCTTGGTCAGCATTCCATGGGGCATCTTGGTCAGCATTAGATGGGGCATGTTGGTCAGCAAGGACGAGTTGGGCCGAGAGGCCTATTTCCGTGCTGTTTGACTCCACTGTTCAGTAGTCATTGAGGAGGTCACTTTATTTTTCGTAGGGAAAGAAACGGTGGAGTTTTTGTTGTAGCCGCTGGGGACTGTTGAGGTGAGAGTTTGGTTTAGTTTTGGAAATACAGATTGGAAACGGGCCCTTTGCCCCACTGAGTCCAGCACGACCATTAATCACCCGTTCACACCAAAGATACTAGAGGAACAAGATAGACCACTCGACGTTAAAAAGCGTAGAAGGACATGGCGCTATTTTAGTGGGAAGAAAATTGCAGAAACATTTAAAAAGAAAAAATAACAAAAATGTATGAATTGATAGATGAGTTATTTTCTGCATTTTAATGGTATCATCACACATACTGTTCCCCCAAAACACTGATTACACTGCGAGAGGCAGAACGAACGGCGGGGTTTGCTTACTAAAATGGCGGACGTCCCGCTCCTTTACACACTACACTTCAGTATAGGCGATTTCAACGGAGTGGTCCATCTTGTTCCTCTAGTATCTTTGGTTCACACTAGTTCTGGGCGACACATGGAACAATTTACAGAGGCCAATTAACGTACAAACCTGCACGTCTTTGGAACTTGGGGGGAACCCGGAGAACCCGGAGGAAACCCACATGGTCACAGGGAGAACGTGCAAACTCCACACAGACAATGCCTGTAGACAGGATGGATCCTGGGACTGGCACTGTAAGGCAGCAACTCTCCCGCTACGGCACCGTTCCTCACCTTGTCTCCTCTTCCCTTTCTTCCCGCCAGGAGCCAGCTGCTGCAGATCCTGCACAGTATGTGTTACGCGACGTCGACTGAGGACTACGACCTGCTGTACCGCCAGCTGCTGGACTCCAACGCGGAGAGCGCCGTCGACTACTTCCACAAGACGTGGCACGGGTCCCGCCGCCAGTGGGTGGAGGGCTTCAAGCACGAGAACGAGAGCTACCTCACCAGCACCCTCCAGCGGGTGCAGGTGATGAGCCAGAGGCTGGCGGCCGCGGTCGAGGACTTCTCCGACGTGACCTCCTTCACCCGGGACCTCCTGAAGTCCGTGGACACATTGCGGGCCGAGTGCGACCAGCGGGTGTTGCAGAATGAGCCCCCCGCAGGGCCAGAGGACAACTCCGCGGAGTCTTCCTACCGGGCGCTGCTCACCGACTTCGCCTTCCGCCGGGTGCGGACGGAGCTGCAGGAAGCAGAGTCGGTCTCCTTTCTCAGCGTGGAGGCCGAGAGGGCCTGGCCCGTGTGCCGGCGCCGGGCCCTGGTGACGGACCAGGCCAGCTGCCAGTGTGCCTTCCGCACCTCCATGAGGCTCCCCTGCCGGCACGTCCTGGCTCTCCAATTACCCAACACTAAATCCAGAATTGCCTTCTCCCTGGTGGGCTCCAGTACAAGCTGCTCTAAGAATCCTTCTCGGAGGCACACTACAAACTCCCTTTCTTAGGGTCCAGTACCAACCTGACTTTCGCAGTCTACCTGCATATTGAAATCTCCCGTAACCTCTGACACCCGCACTAATCAAGAATCTATCTATCTCTGCCTTAAATATATTCACTGCTTTGCCTCCACAGCCTTCTGTGGCCAAGAATTCCACAGATTCACCACCCTTGCATAGTCCAGGCACTCAGTACGTTCCGTGTAAAGTGACAACGAGAAAAACAACTTGCCTCGCACATCTCCTTGAAACTTTGCACCTCTCACCATTTTATCTATCAGAAGATTACCTTTCCACTGATAGACAGGCCGTCTGATACTTATTGACCAAAATGCTGGAGCAACTCAGTGGGACTTACCGAGCCCTCTATCATGATTTATTACTGAATGTTCTCTCAAATATTGTTTTACCGTTTTGCACCATGTGCACTCTGGACACATTACTGTGTGCGTCCCCCAATAATTTATTACTGTCTGTTTCCCTCTCGGCTGTGCCCCCTCCAACATCACTCACTAGTTGTGTTCCTTTGTTTTCAGTGACTGGTGCAACAGAGCAAGAATCGTCGTCTCCAGCCACCGAGGCAAGTTGAAGATGTGCGTAAGAACTGATTTCAGATCTGACTGACCGACAGACAGTGAGAGCCGCTTACAGTCACAGTGATTCACCGCGATCCCAGGAATCAGGATCTGAAGTTGCTTTCTCTTCATACCCCCGTGTGTGTTACGCTTGTGTGTGTTTGAGTGTGTGCACAGATGTACCCAATGAACACTGCCATACATCGATCACCGTTGATAGTGAACTGTCGCTCGGCCCTGTGGGTGTTACATGTGTGTGTGTGTGTACGGATGCATCCATCATACGTGTGTGAGCGCGTGAGTGTCCGTGTGTGTATACAGTCAGCCTTGTCTGCATTTTGCATGTGTGTGTACATGTATGTACGTGTGTGTGTATGTTACGTGTGTATACAGATGTATCCAATGAACACTGCCATACAACGATCACCTTTGATAGTGAACTGTCGGTTGGCCCTGTGTGCGTTATGCATTTGTGTGTACATGTATGTACATGTGCGAGTGTGAGTGAACGTGTGGGTGCGTGCAGATATGCATGTGTGTGCACGTGTGTGTGTCGGCCCTGTGTGCGTTACACGTGTGTGTATGTATAGATGCATGCAATGAAGATTGCCATACACCGAACTGTCGGTAGGCCTCTGATTGAGGTTTGAAGCTGAACTAGTTTGTGGACTGTCGCGGTCGATGAATTTCAACATTATTATCCTGGAAGTGATTTTAATGGTGTTCTTCAACGGGACCTGGATCGGGTTCTGACATTCCGTGGGATCATGACATCCATTCAGTTGGAATTTTAAGCATCAAACATGGGCCAGGATTGCATTACTGAGCACATCTGTCTTCTCTGCGGGGGCAGTGACTGAGATCGGCTGATTCCTTGCAGGCTGGGAACAAGACCTATGAGTTCCCTGGTCAGTCTGACTATGTACAACCTCTTGTCTTCCCTGAGGCTACTGCGGAGACACAGAGACCTGGGAATAGACAATAGACAATAGGTGCCCTTCAGCCCTTTGAGCCAGCACCGCCATTCAATGCGATCATGGCTGATCACTCTCAATCAGTACCCCGTTCCTGCCTTCTCCCCATACCCCCTCACTCCGCTATCCTTAAGAGCTCTATCCAGCTCTCTCTTGAAAGCATCCAACGAACTGGCCTCCACTGCCTTCTGAGGCAGAGAATTCCACACCTTCACCACTCTCTGACCGAAAAAGTTCTTCCTCATCTCCGTTCTAAATGACCTACCCCTTATTCTTAAACTGTGGCCCCTTGTTCTGGACTCCCCCAACATTGGGAACATGTTTCCTGCCTCTAATGTGTCCAATCCCCTAATTATCTTATATGTTTCAATAAGACCCCCCCTCATCCTTCTATATTCCAGTGTATACAAGCCTAATTGCTCCAGCCTTTCAACATACGACAGTCCCGGACATACGAATGTCCAGGAAACAAATAGGAAATGTTGGAAATACACAGTGGCTGTGAAAGATTTCTGTCAAGGGAAAAGGTGGTGGCACTTAACATGTGTTTTATACTTTCGTCAGTTCAGCAGATTTGTTTTGATTGGTATCAACATTTTCTAAAGTTTACTATAGCTGGATGTTGGGTCGCTTCTCAGTCATGTGATGGAGCTTTCAATCCTGTCCCTCTCTCCACAACTTGAGCCGATATTCTGAACCGTGAAGGGAGAAAGCACTGCAGCAACTATGCAGTCTGAAGAAGGGTCACGACCCGAAACGTCACCCATTCTTACTCTCCTGAGATGCTGCCTGACCTGCTGAGTTACTCCAGCATTTTGTGAATAAATACCTTTGAGCAGCAACTCAGCGGGTCAGGCAGCATGTGTGGAGGGAATGGACAGGAAGCATTTCGGGTTCGTTCCTGACCCAAAACATCATCTGTCCAATCCTGCCGCTTGACCCGCTGAGTTCCTCCAGCACTTTGTTTTTTTGCTTAAGATTCCAGCATTCGCTGCTTCATATGTTTTAGGAGCAGAATCACGTTTACTCCGCCATTCAATCATGGCTAATCGATCTTGCCCACTCAACCCCATTCTCCTGCCTTCTCGCTATAACCCCTGGCACCCTTACTAATAAAGAATCTGTCAATCTCCTCCTTAAAAATATGCAGTGATGACCTCCACAGCCATCGGTGGCAATGAATTCCACAGAATCACCACCCTCTGACTAAAGAAATTCCTCCTCATCTTTTCACAGGTGTGTTCTTCTATTCTGAGGCTATGGCCTCTGGTGCAAGGCCCTCCCACTAGTGGAAACAACCTCTCCACATCCACTCTATTCATGCCCTTCACTTTTCATAGAAACATAGAAAATAGGTGCAGGAGTAGGCCATTCGGCCCTTCAAGCCTGCACCGCCATTCAATATGATCATGGCTGATCATCCAGCTCAGTAACCTGTACCTGCCTTCTCTCCATACCCCCTGATTCCTTTAGGCACAAGGGCCACATCTAACTCCCTCTTAAATATAGCCAATGAACTGGCCTCAACTACCTTCTGTGGCAGAGAATTCCACAGATTCACCACTCTCTGTGTGAAGAAATGTTTTTTCAAATTATTCAACACAGTTTATTGTGTCTTGTATGTAACCATCACTCAGTGCCACAGTTGGACCACATGCAATGAAAATTGCAAGGACATGACTGCACTCAGAATGCCCTCACTCTATCTGCCGTCCTTGGAACCACTGGAGCATCTCTGGGCTTTTCAGGTTGTTTAATTATTTGGGGTATCGTTCTCTGTCCTGACTGGGTTCCTTATCATATCATATATATACAGCCGGAAACAGGCCTTTTCGGCCCTCCAAGTCCGTGCCGCCCAGCGATCCCCGTACATTAACACTATCCTACACCCACTAGGGACAATTTTTACATTTACCCAGCCAATCAGCATCTGTGTGTAAGAATTTGGGTCGCGCCTGAGATTTGATCAGAGTTTGCACTTAGATTTAAACTTTTTATGTAATTTTTAAATAGCTCTCTTCAATCCGTAAGAAGTTTACCCTTGCAGCTGATAAAGTCATTGTTGCTGTCAGTTTGCACAAAGTGAATAACAATATGGTTAATAATGATGACCGATGGTCAGGACATTGGGTAAGATTCAAGAGTGTTTAATTGTCATTTGCAACAGTAAAGGAACAAGTGAAATACCTGCTTGCTGCAGTTTTGCTGGCATATTCAAAGCAAGAATACATCACATAAAAATATCATAAAATATGAGTTATTCCACGTCACCTAGACCATGGCTGTGCAAGGTGGTTGGTTCATTGAGAGCTTGGCAGGATACGGTGGTCAGTGGTGATGGTCTCTCGTACCGTGTTTGGATTATTTTCTGGAATACAGGTCCCTTGGTACCCAATTCCCCTCACCCTGATCCCGACGCTGAGGAAGATGAATGGACGTTCCATTGTCGGCACAAAATGTTAGAGTAACTCTTTGGGACAGGCAGCAACTCTCGATAGAAAGAATGGGTGACGTTTCGGTTCGAGACCCTTCAGAAGCAATATTTTCCATTGTACCTGTGCCTCACCGCACTTCAGTTTAGTTTCTTGTCAGTGAACAGTGAAAAGCTTTTGTTGCATGTAGAAATACAATACATGTTCGCAAGTTAGCAGAAAGACAACACATGATAACAATCGAGCCATTTACAGAGTTTAGAAACACGATAAGGGAATAACATTTGGTGCAAGGTAAAGCCAGCAATGTCCGACCAAGCATAGTCCGAGGGTCACCAAAGAGGTAGATCGTAGTTCAGCACTGCTCTCTGGTTGTGGTGTATGTGGTATACTTGAGCGTATTAAAAGCAAAAGTTGACGACTTGCAAAAGTCAGTTTCAGTTTAATTTATTGTCATATACAGCATATATATACAGCAGGTACAGTGAAAAGCTTTTTGTTTGCATGCTAACCAGTCAGCAGAAAGACAAGACATGATTGCAATCAATTCATTTACATCGATTTAAGAGTGTGGAGCGATTGTAATGTGTGTTTGTATATCTGCTTCTGTGGCTGGCACGCAAATAGTCGCCTGTGTTGGGCGCAGTCTTGGAAGCATTCCCAACCGCACCAACACAGTAATATGGAGGTTCCCGACACCGTGAAGTGCAAGGCAACAGAATTACGCCGATTCTCCGTCTCAGTGTCCTTGCCATCGCGACTTAGCTAATCATGCCTCCTACATTCCTATTTAGTTTATCAATGGAAATCGCAAACAACAGTCTCAGCGCCGATCCCTGCTGTAACCCGCACGTCACAGACTTCCAGTCACAAAACACAAACCTCCACAATCATCATATCCCCCTCTCCCCCCCCTTCCTTTGAACCATTCTCCCATGTTTTACCAAGCATGTGCTCTGAACAACAAGAAAACAAATCAAATTAATCCTTTTCAGGCTAAAGAAAATATCATTTAATTGAAATGTAAATTCGTTTTATTGTGTTCTTCCTTTGGACGAGCTGGTCGAATAAAGAGACGGAAGATGGATCTGAAACGGAAATGTCGCCTATTGATTGCCCCTGCAGATGCTCCCTGACCCGTTAGTTAGTACAGCACTTTGCGTTTGGCGAAATCAAGAGGGTGATAACATCCCGCCCGCTGTTCCACGCTTGAACCAATGGTTCACCCCCCCCCCCCCCGTCCTGATCAGCTGTAGGAAGTCTCTTCAACGGCAGGAAGTCATGTTTCTCTTTAACTTTACCATTGATGTCATTGTGTTTTTACCACCAAGCAGCAATCGAATACGGAATACAATTCTAAAATGGATAGAAGGGGTTTCGATTCGGTATTTTTAAGTTGGTTTTAAAGTACTACTTTAATTCCCGGATCATTTCGCTCCACAGATTCTGCTTGGCCCGCTGAGTTACTCCAATACTTTGTGTTTTGCTCAACCTTTATGGTAAACTGCATTAACTTAATTCGAAAGACTGCTTTGGCCATCACAGCTATTTGGATACGCATGTAGTCGGAAAATAGAAAGAAACGCGGCCATGTGCGGCGGGCAAACAGTCGGGTGTCGAGAGGAGCGGTGGGATTCAATTTGGCTGACATCCCTTCGCTCCCTGCACATCCATGCGCCGATCCAAAAGACTTCTAAATAGTCGTTTCATTTATGCCTCCATCACTACCCCTGCCAGCGCGTTCCAACCACCACTTTCTGCGTAAAAAACCTGCTCCGCAGATCTGCTTTAAAATGTCCCCCCTCACTTTAAAGCGATATCCTCTAGTCCTTGTGTAGGAACAAACTGCGGATGCTGCTTTAAATGGAAGATAGACACAAAATGCTCCAGTAATTCACCGAGACAGGCAGCATTTCTGGAGAAGGAATGCGTTGACATAATGTGCAGGATTGAACTGCAGACGCTGGTTTAAATCAATATGCTGGAGTACAATCTGAAGAAGGGTCTCGACGCGAAACGTCACCCATTCCTTCTTTCTAGAGATGCTGCCTGTCCCGCTGCGTTACTCCAGCATTTTGTGTCCATTCTCTATCCAGCCAACCCTATATATGTCTCTTATAATTGGCACATGCTGTTCGGTCCGCTGAGTTCCCCCAGCACTTCGTTTATGTTCTACAGAAGACCAAGTGGTTAACCGTGATGCGGTGGCACATGTTTTATCCATATTCCCGGGTATAAGTTATGCAGTCTACTGATCAACTAAACCGCTCCAAACGGAAATGAGGCATATAATCGATACACAAGGAGCGATTGAGTCTTGAGCAAAACATGACATGCTGGACGAACTGAACGAGGCGGGCAACATCTGTAGAGGGAATTCAAACGTAATGTGTCGGATCGGGGGCTTCCACTGGATGGTGAATTTCGGTGAGCGAAATAGAGAAATCAAAGGCGTCAACATTAAATTCCAACTCACGGCTCACGGCTTCGCCTGTTTCATGGGGTTAATAATGACACGGGTTAGAATCTTGATCCCGTTCTTCAGCTGCTCTCTAAACTTGCGTTGGGTCATTGCATAGATACAAGTGTTCACGCAGCAGCCGACCCGAATAAGTAAGATTCCTACTTCGTTGGCGATGTGCGAGGGGCTCGTGAGATCCGCGCCAACGAAATTGATGGTGACCCCAGTGCAGATCAAAGTCACCGGAGCCGTCACCTGGAGTAATATGGAGGTGCCGGACACGGTGAAGAGTAAAACGATGGCATTGCGCCGATTATCCGTCTCGCTGTCCTTGGCCTCCACTGACTTCAGGCGCCGGCGGACTCTGCTGGCTGCTACGATGTTCCTGACCGTCAGCCCGTTCAGAATTATGACAAGACCAAAGGGGAGTAAGGAGAGGGAGACGCTACATAGCCAGGTGAAAGCTTCCCAGCCGATGGAAGTGAAGTACACGGCTTTGGGCCGGCAACCCCAGTTCACATTGCCCATGGTGAAACGTGGCTCGTACATGAAGTGAAATGGGATGTACTTTAAACAGCTCAGCGCGCACAAGGACCCAATGACCACGGCGGCCGTCTTACCCGTGCAATACGTGAGTCTCAGCTTCGGGCAGCAAATGCTGACAAAACGGTCAAAAGTGAAGGACACGGTTAACCAGGCGGAGAAGTCCAGGGTGGCGATCCGCAAGTGTACGTATGAAGAGCACACTGTGCTGAGGGAGAGGAAGGAATAAGGGTTGTGGTAAAGGTAGATTTCCCTGAGCAGTACGTGGAAGATGACCACCAGCAGGTCGGACATTGCCATCGCCACCATGTAACGGGTGATTCCTTTGGTGAGACCGCACTTACCCCGGCACAGGATCGCAGCCGTCAGCACGTTCGCTGGGGGAAGAACAAAGTGGAGGGAAATAACTAATTAATGTACTGCCAGGTGTAACAGTGGGGAAAGATGCTTAGTTGGAGAGGAAACAATGCAGACAGCTGCATGAAACATTGAACATCACAGCATAGGTACACGCCTTTCACAACACACTGTATCCGCGGCGAACTTGATGCTAAGTTAAGATAACTTCTTCTGCCTGCACATGACACAAGCCTCTCCATTCCCTTCAAATATACAGTATATATAATAATAATAATAATAATCCATTTATTTTATATAGCGCCTTATCACATGCTCAAAGCGCTTTACAAAAACAATTAACATAGAAACAAACAGACAAACTATCCTGACGGAAAAGCGGCGAATACTCAACGCCAGCGTCCTCTCACGTCAGGGTCCGGCAGTAGACATTAAAAAGCACAAGACACACAGATATAATTTTTTACACAAAACAGCCATCACAGTGATTGCTCTAGGCATACCCTCACTGTGATGGAAGGCAAAGTCTTATCTCCTCCTCATTCTTCTCCCGTGGTGTCACGAGGCGATCGAGGCTCCCAACTTTTTGAAGCCCCCACCGGGCGATGGAAAGTCCCAGGGCCGAGCCGAGCAGGCCGATGAAAGTCCTGAGCCCCCACCGGGCGATGGAAAGTCCCAGGGCCGAGCCGAGCAGGCCGATGAAAGTCCTGAGCCCCCACCGGGCGATGGAAAGTGCTGCGGCCGGGCCACGCAGGGCGATGAAGGGCCTGCGGGCGGGTTGATCATACCTCGCGCTTCGGGGCGATCGAAGCTGCTACGGCCGGAGCTCCCAAAAGCCGGTCACCAGCCAGGGACCTGCGAGCTCCCGATGTTGCGGTCTGCAGGGTCCACGGCCGAAGCCTCCGAGATGGTAAGTCCAGGCCCTGAGACCGGAGTCTTTGAGGTCGATCCCAGCTGGAGGCCGCCGACTCCACGATGTTAGGCCGTAGCGCGAACGGAGATATATCTACCCAGAAGCCTCCTAAAGACCACTATGGCATCGGCCTCCACCATCTACCATGGCAGCGTCTTCCAGGCACCCATTAATCTCCGTGCGAATGAAAACTTCCCATGTAAATGTGGATTAAACTTTACAACTCTCTAAAACGTTATGAGCATTGAGGGTGGCGCTGAATGCGCTGCCAGGAATGGCGGTGGAGGCAGATTGGAAAGTCAATTTGGGGAAGTTTTCGGTTGAACACATGGGAGTATGGGCAGGGAGTATGGGGGCATGGATCTGGTGTATGAGATTAGTTTAACTTTGCATCACGTCGGCATGGACATTGTAGGCCGAAGGTCCTGTTCCTCTGATGTACTGTTTGTTGTGTGTTCTTTGATGTATGTTCTGTATTCTATTACATTGGGCATTTAGACTTCTGCCCTTCGGTTCCTGGGAGTCGGTGGTTCTTAAAGAGACATGACATTGGGAGCTCAGAAGTTACTACATGGAATAGACCTTCCTGTTCTCGCAGTGTGGATGCTGCCATTAACACCACTTGCGTGGGTATTGGATATGCTGTCTGCGCTTATTACCAAATATCTCTCGGAATCAAGCGTAAGGTCTTTACATTGCCAGGACGGGGTTGTATTAGGCACAGGGATCAATCGGATTAAAATCCCGCACCGGAGGTCAGTCCGTTGCCAGAGCCGCTGAACTCGAGGGGTCAGGAGATTCAGTCAAAGTTTCTTTGCCGAAGCAGGAGAAATTCGCGGGATACGGGCGAGGACATTTTGCACAGAATGAATGAGACTAAGAGACTTAATCCAAATTTTCCCTGGAAGCAGAGTTGAGAACGTGGAGGTTCCTGTAAGGAAGGCAAAGCGAAGGCGAAAAGACACAGAGCTAAGGAGGCAGTGAGACAGCGAATGCAAGTGGCAACAGAGAGCGGAATGAGCTGACAAAGATGATATCGGAATACTGATCACAAAGTCACAAAATTACAGAATCACAAAGTGCTGGAGTAACACGGCGGGCCAGGCAGCATCTCGGGAGAACATGGAAAGGTGACGATACAAATTGGGGCGCTTCCTATACATGAGCGGGAGAGCATCAACAATCACAGCCGGGGAGCAGTGACAGAGTCTCACGGAACTGCCGTCAGAGATAGGAGGATAACTTCTTCAATGTCGCATCGCTTGAAGAAACTTCACAGTGGAGCAGTGAAATGTGGAAACAAGATACTGGAGATGCTGGATTACAAAAAAAGGAATAAAGTGCTGGAGTAACTCAGCGGGTCAACAGCATCTGTGGAGATCCATGTGTTCCGGAGCAGCTCCTGACCCGCTGCGTTACTCCCGCACAATATGTCCTTTTTTTGTTGTAAACCGGCGTCTGCAGTTTTTTGTTTCTACATCGCAACACCGAACGTTGAGGTACCGCAGAAACACGTTGAACGATGTGCCCGGACTTACCAGGGATTCCAAATGCCGCCAGAATTGGATAGGCGATGTCCTTCACGTATAGAATCGGAGCCCTCCCCATTCTGGATGATCTCTGCAGCTCACTGTGCGAACACGATGGAGCAAGGAGCACGACTCTAATGCTCATTAATACTCGCGCCAATCCTCCAGCGTATTCACGGAGTGATGGAACACTGGCATTAGTCATGGACATTTGAACAAACATTTCTACGCAATTCCACACAGAGAGCTGTGGAGGCCAAGTCAATAGATATTTTTAAGGTAGAAATAGACAAACACATGATTAGAACGAGTGTCAGAGGTTATGGGGAGAAGGCAGAAAAATGGCATCAGGAAGCAAGATCAGTCATGATTCCATGGCGGAATAGACTCGATGGACCGAATGGCCCAATTCTACTCCTATAACTTGTGAACTTGTGAATTGTAACTCCTTATTGGAGGAGCAATACTTATTGCAAAAATTATAGGAGGACACGGGCTTAGTATTGACCTGTATCTCGATCCACGACGTTTCATGTGGCGGGATACGCTTTGTTCACAGGGCGGCCGATGTGCTGGATGTCGGAGGATATTTAACGTGGGGAAAATCCGAAATATAATCCGCACGTTATCACATTTATACCCAAGAAAGTCAAGTCAACTCAAGTCAATTTTATTTGTATAGCACATTTAAAAACAACCCACGTTGACCAAAGTGCTGTACATCTGATTAGGTACTAAGGAAAAAAATGAAACATACAGTAGCACGCAAACAGTTCACAGCGCCTCCTCAATGAGCCTCAAACGCTAGGGAGTAGAAATAGGTTTTGAGCCTGGACTTAAAGGAGTCTATGGAGGGGGCAGTTCTGATGGGGAGAGCGATGCTGTTCCGCAGTCTAGGAGCTGCAACCGCGAAAGCGCGGTCACCCCTGAGCTTAAGCCTAGACCGCGGGATAGTGAGTAGCCCCAAGTCGGCCGACCTGAGGGACCTGGAGTTAGAGAGGGGGGTTAGAAGATTTTTGATGTGGGGGGGGGGTGTCCATTTAGGGCTTTATACGTGAATAGGAGGAGCTTGAAGTTGATTCTGTACCGTACAGGGAGCCAGGGGAGAGAGGCCAGAATCGGGGTGATGTGGTCCCTTTTACGGGTACCCGTCAGGAGTCTCGCTGCAGCGTTTTGGACCAGTTGCAGGCGGGACAGGGAAGATTGGCTGATCCCAGTGTATAGGGAGTTGCAGTAGTCTAGGCGGGAGGAAATGAAAGCGTGAATGATTTTTTCTGTGTCGTCGAATTGGAGGAAAGGTTTGATTTTAGCTATGGTTCGAAGCTGGAAGAAGCTGGCTTTTACCACAGCGTTGACTTGCTTATCAAATTTTAATGCAGAGTCAAATATCATGCCGAGGTTTTTGACATGCGGTTTGACTAGGCAGGATAGACTTCCAAGACTGCCTGTTATCGATTTGATGGAGTGGGGGGGGGGGGGGGGGGGGATAGGATGACCTCAGACTTGCTCTCATTTAATTGGAGGAAGTTCTGTGCCATCCAACATTTTATGTCCTCAAGGCAGTGTAAGAGGCTGTTTAAATTTGACCGGTTGTTGGGTTTCAGGGGGAGGTAAAGCTGAGTGTCATCGGCATAGCAGTGGAAAGAAATGCCGTGCCTTTGAATGATTTGGCCAAGGGGGATCATGTATAGAGAGAAGAGAATGGGGCCTAGGATGGAGCCTTGTGGAACTCCGCAGGAGAGGCTAGCTTGAGCAGAGGAATAACTGCCTATGTTGATGGCGAAACTCCTATCTTTGAGGTACGAAGCGAACCAGCTCAGGGCAGTGCCATCAATGCCAACCGCGTACCGGAGACGGTCAATAAAGATGGTGTGGTCCACTGTATCGAACGCTGCGCTGAGGTCGAGAAGGAGCAGGATTGCACAGTCGCCGGTGTCGATGGCGAGAAGCAGGTCGTTGTGTACCTTCAACAAGGCAGACTCTGTGCTGTGGTGGGCTCTGAAACCTGACTGGAAACTTCCCAGGATGATGTATTGGTGCAGGTAGGGCACTAATTGGTTTAGAATTGCCGTTTCAAGGACTTTTGACAGGAATGGCAGTTTGGAAATGGGTCTGTAGTTGCTAGGCAAGGTGGGGTCTAGGTTAGGTTTTTTCAGTAGGGGCTGGACCACCGCGTGCTTGAAACTGGTTGGAACAGTGCCAGTGGCCAGAGAACTGTTGATAATAGAGAGGATGCTGGGACCGGCTATTGCAATGACATCCTTCAGAAGGGCAGTGGGGGCAGGATCAAGGGGGCAGGTTGCAGGTTTCATAGCGGAGACAAGCTTTGCAAGGGAGGATAGAGTGGCGGGTTGGAAGCAGTCCAATTTAGATGAACAGACTAGTGAGACAGCTCGGTCACGGGTGGGAGGGGAAATGTTCATTCTAATGTTCTCAACTTTGTTGGTGAAAAATTTAGCGAATTCTTCGCACTTAGCAGGGGACCCAACTAAGCTGGTACTGGGGGTGGGACATTTGACAGAGGTAATTGTTCTAAATAGGACCTTGGAGTTATGAGAGTTTTTGGAAATAAGGTCGGAGAAGTATTGTGCTCTAGCAGACTTTACTGCTTCCTGGTATTTGAGAAGATTGTTTCTCAGAATTTCGAAGGAAATTTGAAGCTTGTCACATTTCCACCTCCTTTCTGATTTTCTGCACTCCCTTCTTAGGGCTTTGGTGGTGTCATTGAGCCACGGCCGACCTTTGGGCTTAGGCTTTTTCATTTTAAGGGGAGCGATAGAATCCAGGATGGAAGAGCAAGTGATATTAATTAAAGAGGCGAGATCTTCAGTGCTGAGATGGGGGGAGAGGCCTCAATAGTGCAGATGTTGGGGGCAGCTGTGAGAGCCTCGGAGAATTTACTGGCAGTCAATGAATTTATGTCGCGGGAGTAGCGAACAGGGAGATGAGATTTTGCGGGAGATAAAGGCAGAGATGCGTCAAAAATGATAGCGCTGTGGTCCGATAGACAGGCTTCAGTAGTTTCAATGTTTAGATTGGGAATCCGGACAATAACACTAGGTCGAGTGTATGGCCTAACTTGTGAGTGGGTCCCGTGGTGTGAAGAGTCAGATTGAAGGACTCAACCAGGTGCATACTCTCACAAGAGGCTTAGTGGGACAGCAAACATGAATATTAAAGTCACCAAGAATCATGATCCGGTCAAATTTGGGCAAAATGCTAGAAATCAGATCAGCAAATTGGGTGATGAAGTCCTTATGCATTTTTGGTGGGCGATACACAAGAATAATTAAGAGGGGATAGGCTAGGCCTACTTTAATTAGTTGCACCTCAAAACTGGAGAAATGATCAGCGTTCAGGAGGCGGCAGTTGAAATGTTTCTTAAACACTGTGGCTAAGCCCCCACCGCGTCCGGAGAGCCTAGGCGAGGTGAAAAAGTTACAGTCATCAGGACAGAGTTCCACGAGTGGAGCAAGCTCACCAGGGTTAAGCCAGGATTCTGTGAGAAGTAAGAAGTCCAATCCACGGGTGGTGAAGAAGTCGTTGAGGATGAAGGTCTTGTTCTGGGGGAATTGAATATTTCACAATGGTTTGCTCAGGACGTTTCTGTTTATGTCTAATATGAATGCTCAATGTTGAACCAAGGGAAAAGGAGCATGAAGTCCTTGAAATAGGTGTGCGGCTATAAATGTCACATCCCCTATTGATATCACCTCAAAGTTCGAATTAGAACATATCCCCCCGTCAGCAATTTCATGAAACATTTCTCCTTTGACCTCTTATTTTGTGACCGATTAACTGCTTCAATTAAACGGTAACATATTGCGCTGAAAACCACAAACCTGTTGCAAATTTGAAAACAAAAGCAGCACGAAAGGTTGGAAATACTCAGAAGTTGGTTGTACATTTCTGTTTTCCGGGAATGTCTGAGCATTTGTCTGTCGATTTTCCTTGTTTTTTTAATCAAAAATATTTATTCAAATATTAAAATAATATATACAATACAATAAAGCCAAAACAGAAACCACCACCAGAATACTATTCAAACAAATATACCGATTGAAACTATTATACAATTATATTACAATCCCCATCCAGGATACATCCAATCCCCCGCGGTGCCCAGCTGTCCCGCAAATCCTCCAGGGTGCCCGTGGACAGCGCGTAGTCCCTCTCCAACACCACCCGGGCGCGGATGTAACCCCGGAAAAGGGGTAGGCAGCTGGCTCGCGCAGAGCCCTCTTCCGCCTGGCGCCGTGAGTCGCGGATGGCCAGCTTGACCAGGCTCAGGAGCAACCCAACCAGGACATCTTCGGCCCTCGATTTGCCTTGGTGGCGGGCTCGACGTGTTTGTGTGATTGTTCATTGATTTCTATCATCAATAATGGCACTAATGGATAAAAGGCACAGTACAATTGCAGTATCTCTGAACTAAAACTAAAACAAAAATGAGGTAAATCTGAAATAAACAGTAAGCTTAGCTTACTGATATCGGCTTTGCTGATATCCTTCAGATTGATTATTGAGCCCGGACAAACCTAAACATGAAAACGTCGCCAATTGTGTAGCCATGGCGTGGGGGTCGGGGGGGGGGGGGAGAGGGGGGAGTGCAGATGGAGCGGGACCGGAGAACCGACGCAACGT
This sequence comes from Rhinoraja longicauda, assembly GCF_053455715.1. Lineage (NCBI taxonomy): Eukaryota > Metazoa > Chordata > Chondrichthyes > Rajiformes > Arhynchobatidae > Rhinoraja > Rhinoraja longicauda. The sequence continues at coordinate 37,774,451 of NC_135971.1, read as the reverse complement.
CAGCCAGGATTCAGGGGATGCGACTTGGCGAGGGAGTGGGTGGGGTAAGAAATGGGAGGGGGCGGGGGTCTTGGGGGCGAAAGACAAGATGGAAGGGGGGTGTTTGTAGGATAGTACCCAAAATTGGAGAATTTAATATTGATACCGTTGGCTTGTTAGCTACCCAAATGAAATATGAGATGCTCTTTCTCCAATCTCCGGATTCCACCCTTCTCAGTCAAACTACACACCTCATCATGTGCTTTTCCCTGAAAATGCAAGAGGTGTAATGCCTCTCCCTTTACCTCCATTCAGTGACGCCAGCAGTCCTTCCAGGTGAGACAGAGGTTCACATGTACCTCAAACATCATCTCCTGCACCCGGAGTTCCCGATGTGGCCGCCTGTATATCGGCGAGACCAAGCATCGGCGACTGCTTTGCTGAACACCCGCGCTCGGTCCGCCAACGTCTAATGGACATTCTGGTTGCTAACTCCCTTTCCAATTCCCAAATTTACCTTTTTGCCCAGGATCTCCTCCATCGCTAGACAGAGGCAGACGTAAACAAGTCAGAGAGTCCCATTGCACGGAAATTGACTCTTTGCCCTAACCTACCCATGCTGACGACAGGGCCCCATCCACACTAGTTACCCCCGCCCGCGTTGCGCCCATATCCCTCTGAATCGTTCCTGTCCATGCACTTGCCGAAATGTCTTTGAAATTATGTTATAATATCTGCCTCAACTACCTCCTCTGGCAACTCATTCAATATACCCGCCACCGTCTACGTGAAAAGTTTCTCCCTTAGTTTTATATCAAATATTTACCCTCTCGCTTAACGGCAAAATGGTCTGGTTCTTGATTCCCCTGGTTTGGGTTAAATATTCTGTGCATCTATCCTATTAATTCCCTTCCCGCTCTTGTACACCAGTGTAAGAATATCCTTCATCCTCCTGTGCACCAAGGAATACAGCCCGGACCTACCCAACCTCTCCCTACAGCTGAGGCATTAAGTTCTGCTAACATCCCCGTAAATCTGAATTCTTTCTTTCTTAACGCCATCTATCCTATAGCAGGGTGACCAAAACTGAGCCAGATATTCCAAACGTGATCTCATTAACCTTCTAGAACTGGGAAATACCATCATAGCTTCTATGCTCAATGCCCTGATTGATGATGACCACTGTGCCTAAGGACATCTTGTCCACTCCGTCTACCTGTGGCGTCGTTTTCTGGGAACTAGTACCTGCACTCCCAGATAGCTCTTCTCCACAATACGCCCGAGAGCCATATCATTTATTGTAAAGTCCCTGCCCGAGCTTCACTTCTCAAAATGCAACATCTCACTCATATCTGCATTAAACATCACTAACTATTCCTCAGCTCACTTGCCCAACTGCGCAAGATCCAGCTGTTATCTTTCATAACCATCTTCGTTAGCTACAATACAATCCACTTGTATGGATTCGCACATTTACTAATCCTACCTTGTACATTTTCATCCAAATCTTTAATACAAACAACAAATGGGGTTGGGCCCAGCACCGACCCCAGAGACACACCACTGTCACAGGCCTCTAGTCCGCTAACCAACTTTCCAGCAACACCCACTGTCTCCTTTTCCATGAGGCCAATATTCCATCCAGTCGGCTGGGTTTCCCTTGAGTCCATGCGATCTAACGCTTCAAAGTAGACTACGACACGGAACGTCATCAAAAGCCTTGATGAAATCCAGAAATATAATGTCTGCAGCTCCGTCCTCGTCACGTTTTTTGGTTATATCTTCACAAAAGTCAACAGGACTCACTCCTGTCTATTTGAAAGCATACAGATCGTATCCATCAGAATGCTCTCCAGGTACGTGCCTACGACAGATGTTAGGCTAACTGGACTATAGTACCCATGCTTTTCGTTGCAGCCGTTCTTAAATTGTGATACAAACATTAACCACCTGTCTTCCGGCAACTCGTCCGTCTTTAATTATGGTGTAGGTAACTAAGACACGTAATTTCACGGTGCCTGTAATTTCATCTCTGGCTTCCGACAGCGTCCACAGATATATATGACCAAATCAAGGAGATATGTTTACCTTCAGACGCCTTAGCAATTCCTCGACTGTAATATCGACTGCCCTCAGGACACTGCCATTGATTGCCCCCAATATTTACAGTTGTTGTGCCTTTCTCCACAGTAAAAACAGAGGGTGAATACTCAATGAGGACATTGCCATCTCTGTTTTTTTGTTTTTTCCCCCATTTTCTCTCTAGTTACCAACTTTACCTTAATGTACACACATTTTCTTTGATGTTGCCTGATACTATCTGCTAACGTTATCCCCTGCCGCCTTTTTGTCCTTTTGCTTTTTTTTATTAAGTCTGTTCGTCAGTTCCCCAAATTCCTTCAGGAATATATATGATGCCAGCTGCTTATACCCGTCCCGTGCCTCCTTCCTTTTCCTGACCAGAGCCTCAATTTCTGTCATCACTCATGCTTATGCTCATCTGTCTATCCCTTCAGTCTAACAGGGACATGCATGCTCTGAACCCCGGTCATCACACCTTTAAAGCATCCCATTATTTGGACGTTCCTTTGCTTCTAAAAACCTAGTCGGATCAATTTGTGCGAGTTTCTGTCTGCGAGTTCCATCAAAATTGAGCTTCGCCAATTCAGAATTTTAAATCGCGGGCCTGCCATGTCGTTACCCACAGTTACCTTAAAGCTGATAGAACAGTGGTCGCTGGTCCAGACAGATTCGACCACGAACACATCAGTCACTATCTTTTCCAATTTCCGAACAATGTGGACATCTGTCTACCTTTCTGTAATATGCATTGATTTTCATTGGCATATTGAGAATTGAGGATTGAAAATTTGATGATATTGTTCGATGCCAATGGTCATGTTTCAATGTGGCGCACAGTCGGAGCCAAGAAATTGGGCTTAGCATTGGTTTATTATCGCCACGGGATAAATGTTTGTGAGGCATCCGGTTATGTCATACCATCATGAGTACAGTCAAACCATCAACAAATACAATAGGGAAAGATAACCACAGCGCCGGAAATGTTCCATCGTTATAATATTACATGGCAGCATCTCTGGATAGAAGGAATGGGTGACATTCGGGTCGAGGCTCTTCTTCATACCTTCATCACCCATTCCTTCTACTCAGAGATGCTGCCTGTCCCGCTGAGTCAGTCCAGTATTTTGTGTCTATCTTCGGTGTAAACCAGCATCTGCAGTTCTCTCCTTTACATAAACTGTAACAGATTGATTGATTTATTGAAGGATACAGAATGAAAACGGGCTCATGGCCCACCGAGTCCATGCCGACCGTTTACACTAGTGCTAAGTTATCCTACTTCCGCATGCATTTCATACACACGAGCTACAAAAGCCAATTAACCTCCAATGCCTCAAGTCATCGGGATATGGGAGAAACCCTGAAAGCAGAGGAAACCCACGCGGTCACACCGAGAACATTCAAACTGCACACAGACACCATCCGCGGTTGTGATCGAACCCGGATCTCCGGTGTTACGAGGAAGCTACTCTATCAGTTGTACCACTGTGCCATAGATTGAGTTCAAACGCGCAAATTATGAATAAAAAGGCAAGAACGATTGGAAATAATAAGAGGATTGTTGAAGACATGATTGGAAAACAATTGGTCTTACGGGTTAATCGTCGTGGTCGTGGCTATCCCTCAGGGTCGAGGATGGTCGACGTTCCGTTGTTTTAATGAACTCTCAGGAGGCTTCTGATGCCAATCCTGGCTTTGTAAGTTCTTTGGCATTCAGGACAGGAAATTCCAGATGTCAGATCGGGCATTGGTTGTCGCTATTCCTTTTTCGATGATGGTTCACCAGAGTTTCCTGTCTTTGGCATTTGTTTCCCAATTGTCGATGTCGATTTCACATTTCTTCCTGGTGGCTTTTAAGGCGCCTTTGAATCTCTTCTTTTGTCTGCCTCTTTTACGTTTGCCTTCTTTAAGCTGGGAGTGGAAGATTTGCTTTGGTAGACGCTCGACTTCCAGCCGAATAACATGTTCGCTCCGTCTTGAGGACGAAGGCGTCATTGCTGGATGATTTTGCTTCATTCGCCACGCTGAAGTTGGTTCTTCTTTCTTCCCAGCTGGTATTTAAGCTGCTTCGAAGATATCATTCATGAAACTTTTGAAGTGTTTTCAGAAGGCGTTGGTATGTTGTCCAGGTTTCTGATGCATACAGGAGCAGTGGAATCACCACTGCTTTGTGCACAAACATTTTGGTGTCTGTCACGATTTTGAAAGACTTTCGTTGGAAGACGTCCAAAAGCTGTTCTAGCACACTTAAGACGATGCAGGATCTCAGAGAAACATAGAAACATAGAAAATAGGTGCAGGAGTAGGCCATTCGGCCCTTCGAGCATGCACCGCCATTCAATGTGATCATGGCTGATCGTCCAACTCAGTATCCCGTACCTGCCTTCTTTCCATACCCCCTGATCCCTTTAGCCACAAGGGCCACATCTAACTCCCTCTTAAATATAGCCAATGAACTGGCCTCAACTACCTTCTGTGGCAGAGAATTCCACAGATTCACCACTCTCTGTGTGAAAAAAAACGTTCTCATCTCGGTCCTAAAAGACTTCCCCCTTATCCGTAAACTGTGACCCCTTGTTGTGGACTTCCCCAACATCGGGAACAATCTTCATGCATCTAGCCTGTCCAACCCCTTAAGAATTTTGTACGTTTCTATAAGATCCCCCCGCAATCTTCTAATTATCAAATTCAACATTGAAGGAGGTGACTTCCAAGGTACAGAAAGTGATCCACATTTTCCAGGGTTGTTTCACCAAGTTGAATTGACGGTTCTTTCCGATTTGTATTAGTTGGTGACGATTGGTCGATAACCTGAGTCTTCCTGGAGTTGATGGTAAGTCCAAGTTTCGTGTATGCACTGTTGAAGGCAGCCAGGATCTGTTGCAGATGATTTTCCGAGAGCGCTGCCACACAGTTGTCGTTTGAGTATTGGAACTCAATGAGGGAGCTCGTAAATGGCAGACGGGCAAGATTGAAATGTCTGCCATCGGTTCTGTAGACGATTCCGAATCCTGGGGGTAGGTCGTCCTTGATGATGTGGACGGTTGTCGCAATGAAGATGGTGAACAGTGTTGCGGCAATCATGCATCCCTGGTTCACTTCTGATCTGACTTGAAATGGCTCACGTTTGCTGTTGCTGGCCATAACTGTGGCAAGCATGTCATCGTGGAGGAGGCTCGGGATTCAAATGTATTTTTCTGGACATCCATAGGTGGATAGCACGTCCAATAAGAGTTCCCTTGATACCAAGTCGAAGGCCATAGTGAGATCGATGAATGCCATGTACAAAAGGTTGACATTTTATCTTGTCGTTGAAGAATTCTGAAGATCATGTCCGCTGTTCCACGTGATGATCTAAAACCGGCTTGTGTCTCCGGAAGGATCTTCTCAGCTAAGGGCTTGATTCGGTTGTTCATGATACGGACGAGGACCTTGCCTGCTGTTGCTAACAGGGAAATTCCACGATAGTTTCCGCAGTCAGACAGATCGCCTTTCCTTTTGTAGATGATTGACGCAGTTGGTAATGGAGCATCTTACATCCAATTTTGTAGACCTCGGCTGGTATTCCGTCCAGTCCAGCTGCCTTGTAGTTTTTCAAGGTTTTGATGGCTTCCTTGATTTCTTCAAGTGATGGTATTCCGCTTAGGGAGTCGTCAGTGGGCTGCTTTGGAATGTTATTAATCACATTCCTGTCATATGAGGTGGTCTGATTTAGAGGATCTTCAAAGTGCCCCCTCCATCTAGAATTGATGTCTGCATTGCTCTTCAGGATGGTGGACCCAACATTGCTTTTGGGGCTTGACCGTGAGTGGATAGGCGAAAAATGTCTTTAGTTGCATTGAAAAAGCCTCGAGTGTCATTGGCGTCTGCTCGTTGTTGGATTTCCTGAGCTTTTTCCCTCCGCCACTGGTTTTTCATGTTTCGGTTGCTTTTCTGGACTGCAGACTTGCATTCCTGATAGCACTTCCTTTTGGTAGCCTACTGTTGCTCATTTTGTAAGCTGATGAAAGCTTTTCTCTTTTCACCAATGAATTGTTGGAGTTGTTTGTCATTATCGTCGAACCAATCCTGGTGCTTTTTTTAAAACTTGAACCCAATTGTTTCCTTGCAGGAGGCGATGATAGCGTTCTTCAATAGATTCCAGTGTTCTCCGATGGATGGTGGGATTTGTTGGGGCAGTTGTTCTTGAAGTTTTTGTTGGTTCTTCTGTACATGGTTGATGTCTTGAAGGACGCCAACATTGAATTTCTTAGTAGTGTTCCGGTTTTCATATTTCCTTTTGGGCCAAATCTTCATTCTCACCTTGGACCAGATGAGACTATTCAGTACACCTTGTCGGTCAGGGGATCGTAGGATGATGTAGTCGATGATGTGCCAGTGTTTAGAACGTGGATGCCGCCAGGAGACTCAGTGCCTGTTTTTTTTTTTGCGAAATAAGGTGTTTGTAAGCACCAGGTTGTGTTTTGCACATTTGGCGAGGAGGGATGTTCCATTGGCCTTGACTTTGCGAATACCTTCCTTGCCGATTGTTCTGGTCCAGAGCCTATGATCTTTCCCGACTCTGGCATTGAAGACTCCTAAGAGAATGATCTTGTCGTCGTTGGGAACAGAGGAAAGGACGTCGTCAGGCAGGGCAGAGAAGTTCTCCTTTACCTCGTCTTCAGTGTCCAGAGTTGGAGCTTAGGCGCTGATCATGGTGGTGTATTGGTTCTTGACGAGCTGGATTCGCAGAGTCATCAGACGTTCATTGATCCCCAGTAGTTGCTCTGTCAGCTTCTGAAGTTGGCTGTTTCCGATGGTAAAACTCACTCCGTGGATCCTCGGTTGTTCAGGATCAAGACCTTTCCAGAAAAACGTGTGTTGACCTTGTTCTTCCTTTAGTTGTCATTCTCCAGCTCTGTGTGTCTCACTCAGAGTAACGATGTCAAAGCTGAATTTGTGGAGTTCCCGAGCAACAAAGGTGGTTCTTCTCTCTGGACAGTCTGAGTTTTGGTTGTCCATCAGAGTTTGTATGTTCCAGGTTCCATGTTTCATAGTTTCGCTTCTTGATGGTTTTGGACCGCATGATGGTGATCCCTCTGGACGCGGCTTTCCAGACAGGACGAGGCGAAGCAAACTATTTTTATGGCACCATTTCTAGCCCCTTCCCAGTTCAGGGTGAGCAGAGTGGATCCTAATTAGGGCTGCTCAGACTTGAATAGTGCTGGCGCACAACTTTCCTGCTTCTGTCCAAAGTTGAGCGATTGAGTCAAGTGTTCACCGCTTCCCGTTGTTGACTGGGAACTTTCAGCGATCACGTAGCCTGCTCCTGACGCCTTTCCCCCATCCCCGAAAGTCTTGAGTGAACTTTTGTGCCGCTCACAGAACGAAGACGCCTGTGCGTGTGTTTGTTTAACGTGTACATGATGTTGCACACCAAGAAGCACACGGTCCTTCTCAAAGCAATCAACTAATTACAATGGGAAGGGAACCAAGACGATTGGAGCTGATAGACCTGTTGCAGTCTTCATCCGCCTTCACAGCCATTGAGTTCGAAATAACGTCCGCCTGGTCCGCCGTTGAGGTCTGGTAGATTGGATCGTTCTTTGTCTGGACCCTCATCCTCGACCGTACCGCCATGGGTGGCCCTACCAGAAGCTAGTGCTTCCGACGGCGTCGCTCTCTGAATCATGGGGGCACGCAAGCTTCCTCACCACAACAAGGTGAACGATCCGAAGAGGACGGGTTAATAACCCTCCATCAGAAGTAAGCGAAATTAAATTTCCGGTACCAGCTGTTATGGCGGAATCATACGAAGCAATGAATGCCAACAGGAAGAGCGGTTAATAAAAACATTATTAAAAAAAAGATCTGTTTGTCAACTTAGCCGACTAAGGGTGCCTGCGTCCACAGACCCGTGAAATACGCTGTCTGGAGAAGGGCGCCGACCCGAATCGTCACCTGACCATTCACTCCACAGATGAGGCCTGCCCCGTTGAGTTCCGCCATCAGTTGGTGTTTTGTTGAACGTTCCGGCATCTGCAGTAACTTGTGTCTCCATTCAAGGCGCCCTCTACCCGTGAGACGAGAACTAGGCGGCGGTGGGGCATCTGCGGCAGCGTGAGCCTCGGCGGCAACGGGAGCCTCAGCGGCAGCGGCAACCTCGGCGACGGTGTGGCCTCTGGATCGACTCGCGATCAGCCGTCGATGAGCGTGAGGAGCGAGGGGGGAGGGGGGGGGAACGCCGTGGTGGGGGCCGCCGTGAAGAACAATGGAGGGGTCGGCGTGGGAGGACCGCCGTGAAGAACATTGAAGGATCCGGCTTTGGGTGTACCGCCGTGAGGGAGGGTGGGAGAAAAAAGGGGGACCCTGTGTGGGGAAGGGGGCGGCGGGACTCTAGTTTTAGAATCCTCTTCCCAGGGGATAAGCCTGCTTTTGTTTGTTTGTTTGTTTGTTTGTTTGTTTGTTTGTTAGGTCGGTCGTTCCCGTGAAAGCGCTGTTAACACGAGATCTGGGTGTCCTAGTGCATCAGTCACTGAAAGGAAGCATGCAGGTACAGCAGGCAGTGAAGAAAGCCAATGGAAGGTTGGCCTTCATAACGAGAGGAGTTGAGTATACGAGCAAAGAGGTTCTTCTGCAGTAGTACAGGGCCGTAGTGAGACCGCACCTGGAGTACTGTGTGCAGTTTTGGTCTCCACATTTGAGGAAGGATATTCTTGGTATTGAGGGCGTGCAGCGTAGGTTTACTGCGTTAATTCCCGAAATGGCGGGACTGTCATATGTTGAAAGACTGGAGCGACTAGGCTTGTATACACTGGAATTTAGAAGGATGAGAGGGGATCTTATCGAAATATATAAGATTATTAAGGGGTTGGAAACGTTAGAGGCAGGAAACATGTTCCCAATGTTGGGGGAGTCCAGAACAAGGGGCCACAGTTTAAGAATAAGGGGTAGGCCATTTAGAAGTAAGGTGAGGAAAAACATTTTCAGTCATAGAGTTGGAAATCTGTGGAATTCTGTGCCTCAGAAGATAGTGGAGGCAAATTCTGTGAATGCATTCAAGAGAGAGAACTAGATAGAGCTCTTAAGGATAGCGGAGTCAGGGGGTATGGGGAGAAGGCAAGAACGGGGTACTGATTGAGAATCATCACATTGAATGGTGGTGCGGCTCGAAGGGCCGAATGACCAACTCTTACACCTATTGTCTATTGTCTATTGTTTAGAACACGGCAGCCAGCCACAAATCGCTTGTCTTTTTCTTTTCACTTCATGTTTAATTAAATTTTCATTTCCAGTTTTTCGTGTACCTTGTTGTGTATTATAACTGTTGGCAGACCAAGTTCCCTCCGGGGATGAACAAAGTTCCTTCGTATCGTATCGTATCGTAAACGGGAAATCCTCAGTGCTCCCTTTATCCTGTTCAGTTACAGGTGCGGGAAGAGGGGGCATCGCCCGTCAGTGGTATTTTAGGTGAAGCTTGGTAACGATCAAGGCATTGAGAGCAATTGGGAACTGGTATATAATGAGACACACGGCCAGAATAGATCAGGAATGAGCAAATTCAATGACAGGATAGGTTTGAACGGCCGAGTGGCCAATTCTACGCCAATTGCTTTTATGACCGGCGGGTGGGCAATTGCAAATGGACTGCAATGTCAGAAGAACTGTTAGTGGTTCGGTTTCAGTGTTTTAAAACTGCTAAATATAGAACATAGAGCACTACGCGACAGTAACATGGTTTTCGGACCAAAATATCTGTCAACCATGTCAAGATAAACCAATCTCTTTTGTCTATAAACAATCCATTCTACTCCATTCCCAGCACATACATGTGCTTATCCAGAAGCCTTTTAAATGTCATTATCATCTTGGGCTCTACCAGCACTTTTGACAGCGTTCCAGCGACTCAACGTGCGCTGTGTAACTGTCCCCGCACGCCTACATTTACTACTCGCACACATTGAAGATGTGTCCTCTTGTCTTTGACACTTCTCCTCAGAGGGGCATTTTTGACGAGTTTCCCTATTGTAGGCGCATTGACCGTCATTGCGGAGATTACTCGACAACAATAGTCATGTTGCAGTACAGCGCACAGTCCTAGCAGAAAGAGTGGTATCGGCGTCGGTTTATTATTGTCACCAGATACGTCGTTCGCGGGCTCTGCAGTTAAGTCATGCCATTCTTGAGAACAACCAAACCATAGACAAATGCAACAGGTAGTGCAAAGGGAAAGAGAACCAGGGTTCAAGGTTGTTACATCTGGAGAGAAAGTGAAGATTTAACGAATTGCAGTAATCCTAATGGGTAGGTTGGGAAATCAGAACTACACCCGCAGCGAGACAAGATGGAGCGAACATGTGATGGACATTGAGAGCGGTTTTGGTGTTCATATCCGAGGATCATTGAAGTTTAAGGCAGGTGGATCGGAGAGCGGAAGATCCACAAAATATTTCACTTTACCGACCTGCGAGTTTATTCTTCAATAGGAACTGGGTGGATTGGCGGATAATATGCTGAACCTGACAGACAAGTGACGAGAAACTTCACCTACCCACATGCTTCGCAGATTCTTCCTAACCGATGTATTAATGAAACATTTGGCGTTTCGCTCAAATTTCCAGCGTCTGCAGTTCTTTGTGTCTACATTTGCCCTTACTGCGTGTAGCTGACTGCGTGGACTGCGTGTAGCTCTGTCCACTTCCTTGATCGCTTCCAGCCTTCAGAGACAGCTACCTCAACGCTGAGCCCGAATTGAAGCCTGGTGCTCTCCTACAGTACAATATCTTGCCCCCGCCTCACAGGCTGTGCCTGAACTCACGGGTCTGTATTTACCAGATGCAAATATAAAGCAATGGAAATACACAGCATTTACATCAGGGCCTGTACACAGAAGAGCTCCAGTGAGAAATAGTAAAGAGAAAAGCCTACAACCCTATATTATGAACAATGAATGCTCCCATTTTTTTGCTTATAATATATGCATAAAATGCCGTGGGTTTCCCCTTACTCCCATTTGCCAAGAACCTTTCATGGCCTCTTTTAGCGCCCCCAGTTGTTTGTTCCCGCTTCTTTCCCCTTCATTATATTCACCTGATACCAGTTTCTTAACTTTGCATACGCTTCCTTTTATTGACGAAGCGTATAATATCTCTAGGACTTATTGAATTATGATCATTGTCCTCAAAATGCGAAACATTTCAAATGTGATCACCTGATCGGACGCATTCCCAATATGTTTTAGTGCTTCCCCATCCCGAGTTTGACTACACGCATTGTTTCAAGAAACTTCCCAGAGGCATCTAACCATTTCAGTTCTATCCGAAACTCACTCTTCAAATGAGTTCCAGTGAAAATTGGAAAAGTGGAAATCACTAATTACAATAACACTTTTTTTCTACATCTTTTCACGATCTGCCTGCATATAATTGGGTGGCCTAAAAATATAACTCCATCAGACGGCTGTGGAGGCCAAGTGATCGGGTATTTGTAAGGCGGAGAATGACAGATGTTTGATTAACAAGGGTGGAAACGTTATGGGGAGAAAGCTGGATAATGAGGTTAGACAATAGACAATAGGTGCAGGAGTAGGCCATTCAGCCCTTCGAGCCAGCACCGCCATTCAATGCGATCATGGATGATCACTCTCAATCAGTACCCCGTTCCTGCCTTCTCCCCATACCCCCTCACTCCGCTATCCTTAAGAGCTCTATCCAGCTCTCTCTTGAAAGCATCCAACGAACTGGCCTCCACTGCCTTCTGAGGCAGAGAATTCCACACCTTCACCACTCTCTGACTGAAAAAGTTCTTCCTCATCTCCGTTCTAAATGGCCAACCCCTTATTCTTAAACTGTGGCCCCTTGTTCTGGACTCCCCCAACATTGGGAACATGTTTCCTGCCTCTAATGTGTCCAATCCCCTAATTATCTTATATGTTTCAATAAGATCCCCCCTCATCCTTCTAAATTCCAGTGTATACAAGCCTAATTGCTCCAGCCTTTCAACATACGACAGTCCCGCCATTCCGGGAATCAACCTAGTGAACCTACGCTGCACGCCCTCAATAGCAAGAATATCCTTCCTCAAATTTGGAGACGAAAACTGCACACAGTACTCCAGGTGCGGTCTCACCAGGGCCCGGTATAACTGTAGAAGGACCACTTTGCTCCTATACTCAACTCCTCTTGTTACGAAGGCCAACATTCCATTGGCTTTCTTCACTGCCTGCTGTACCTGCATGCTTCCTTTCAATGACTGATGCACTAGGACACCCAGATCTCGTTGTACATCCCCTCTTCCTAACTTGACACCATTCAGATAATAATCTGCCTTTGTATTCTTACTTCCAAAGTGAATAACCTCACACTTATCTACATTAAATTGCATCTGCCATGTATCCGCCCACTCACACAACCTGTCCAATCACCCTGCAGCCTTATTGCATCTTCCTCACAATTCACACTACCCCCCAGCTTAGTATCATCTGCAAATTTGCTAATGGTACTTTTAATCCCTTCATCTAAGTCATTAATGTATATCGTAAATAGCTGGGGTCCCAGCACCGAACCTTGCGGTACCCCACTGGTCACTGCCTGCCATTCCGAAAGGGACCCATTTATCACCACTCTTTGCTTTCTGTCTGTCAACCAATTTTCTATCCATGTCAGTACCCTACCCCCAATACCATGTGCTCTAATTTTGCCCACTATTCTCCTATGTGGGACCTTGTCGAAAGCTTTCTGAAAGTCGAGGTACACCACATCCACTGACTCTCCCCTGTCAATTTTCCTAGTTACATCCTCAAAAAATTCCAGTAGATTTGTCAAGCATGATTTCCCATTCGTAAATCCATGCTGACTCGGAATGATCTTGTTACCGCTATGCAAATGCTCAGCAATTTCGTCGTTTATAATTTACTCCAGCATCTTCCCCAGCACTGATGTCAGACTAACTGGTCTATAATTACCCGTTTTCTCTCTACCTCCTTTCTTAAAAAGTGGGATAACATTTGCTATCCTCCAATCCACAGGAACTGATCCTGAATCTATAGAACATTGAAAAATGATCTCCAATGCTTCCACTATTTCTAGAGCCACCTCCTTAAGTACCCTGGGATGCAGACCATCAGGCCCTAGGGATTTATCAGCCTTCAGTCCCGTCAGTCTACCCAAAACCATTTCCTGCCTAATGTGGATTTCCTTCAGTTCCTCCACCACCCTAGGTTCTCCGGCCCCTATAACATTTGGGAGATTGTGTGTATCCTCCTCAGTAAACACAGATCCAAAGTAACGGTTTAACTCGTCTGCCATTTCTTTGTTCCCCATAATAAATTCCCCTGCTTCTGTCTTCAAGGGACCCACATTTGCCTTGACTATTTTTTTCCTCTTCACGTACCAAAAAAAACTTTTGCTATCCTCCTTTATATTATTGGCTAGTTTACCCTCGTACCTCATCTTTTCACCCCCGTATTGCCTTTTTAGTTAACTTTTGTTGCTCTTTAAAAGAGTCCCAATCCTCTGTCTTCCCACTCTTCTTTGCTATGTTATACTTCCTCTCCTTAATGTTTATGCTGTCCTTGACTTCCCTTGTCAGCCACAGGTGTCTATTACTCCCCTTAGAGTCTTTCCGCCTCTTTGGGATAAATTGATCCTGCAACCTCTGCATTATTCCCAGGAATACCTGCCATTGCTGTTCTACCGTCTTCCCTGCTAGGGCCTCCTTCCAGTCAATTTTGGCCAGCTCCTGCCTCATGCCTCTGTAATCCCCTTTGCTATACTGTAATACCGACACTTCCGATTTTCCCTTCTGCCTTTCCATTTGCAGAGTAAAACTTATCATGTTGTGATCACTGCCTCCTAATGGCTCATTTACCTCTAGTCCCCTTATCAGATCAGGATCACTACACAACACTAAATCCAGAATTGCCTTCTCCCTGGTAGGCTCCAGTACAAGCTGTTCTAAGAATCCATCTCGAAGGCACTCTACAAACTCTCTTTCCTGGGGTCCATTTCCAACCTGATTTTCCCAGTCTCCCTGCATGTTGAAATCTCCCATAACCACCGTAGCATTACATTTGTGACACGCCAATTTTATCTCCTGATTCAACTTGCACCCTATGTCGAGGCTACTGTTTGGGGGCCTATAGATAACACCCATTAGGGTCTTTTTACCCTTACAATTCCTCATTTCTATCCATACTGATTCAACATCTCCTGATTCTATGTCACCCCTTGCAAGGGAATGAATATCATTCCTTACCAGCAGAGCAACCCCACCACCTCTGCCCACCTGTCTGTCTTTTCTATACGTTGTGTACCCCTGAATATTCAGTTCCCAGCCCTGGTCCTCTTGTAGCCATGTCTCAGTGATCCCTACAACATCATACTTGCCCATGACTAACTGAGCCTCAAGCTCATCCACTTTATTTTTTATACTGACAAAAAGAGAGGTGAGTCGTGACTGAATGGCGGAATAGACTCCTTGTGCTGAATTGCCTAATTTACTTCTGTTACTTACCAATGCAGGAATTGATGAACGCACAACCATACACATGTACGAATCTACAGACACGCACACACAAACATATGCCCACACACTCACAGAGACTCACGCACGCGCGCACACAACACCGCACAATCATACATATACACGAATCTACACACACACACGCACACTCGCTCACACACACACACGCACATTCGCTCACACACACACATACACGCACACACACGCACACTCGCTCACTCTCACACACACACATACACGCGCGCGCGAAAACACACGCACGCGCACAAACACAGACGGAAAGAAACATGTTTGTTCAAGAGAGTGTGACTAATATTGGGGTTGCGTCATTCTCCCGTCCCCACTGGGGAGTTGGTGGGAGTATTAAAGAACATCCGAACTGCGCTATCGCTCCATTATGTTCCCGAACTTCACTGGGACAATCAGATGGAACGGGCCCCAATTCTGTACGTCAATGAAATTACCTATCCGATCCTGGCTGCGTTTGGTATCCCTGGTAAGCTGTGATGAGATTGTTTAATGCTTCCTCCTGACGAACCGTGAGTACTCTGACAGCCTGTTCCATCCTCTCCGGCACTTTACAGTAATCTGATGTGCGATCAACACGGAGAGTGCACCTTCATCCGCAGTGCATGGGCGCCATCGGGTATAATAGCGTAGATAGGGAATAGAATAGGAGATATGTGGACAGATGTCCAAAGCGTGGACATCACGGGGATTTTATGCGGCGTTTCTAAAGGAGCAATGAAAACGCAAACTCGAGTTTTTTTTATTTTTCATATTTTATTTTTGAAAAGCATATGTACAGATAGAAATAAAAGACAAATTTGTTACAAAGTTCTTACATAGCTTCAATTTTTAAAGAGAGAAAATAAAAAATAAAGAAGAAAGAAAGAAAAAAAAAAACGATAAACTATTGGGAAGAGAGAATAATTTTTTTTTTAAAGGTATAACTGTAAAAATTAAAGGGGGTAGATCCGGGAGACAATAACCACAGTTGTACATCCAACCATATACTCAAGTTTCAACTTTTAATTTTTAATTTTTATTTTAGTCCTGTGTCAAACCCATTTACTTTTCTAAAAATTCAATAAATGGAGACCATATTTTAAAAAATAAATCAGGTTTGTCAATTAAGGCAAATCTTATTTTTTCCAAATGCAGGGTCTCTGTCATTTCCGTAGTCCACATTTTAATTGTGGCGGTTATTGGTTTTTTCCAAAATTTAAGTATTAATTTTTTCGCAGTTATTAAACTGTAATCAAGAAAATGTACCTGACTTGTTGTAAAGTTTGTAGTATGTTCTGATAATCCTAATATAATTAATTTTGGATCCATATCCAATTGGTTATCGATAACTTTAGAAACTGTTAAAAAAATATCCAACCAGAAATTTTGCATTTTTATGCAAGTTACGAAAATATGAGTTAAATTAGCTTCTTGAAATTGACATTTATCACAAATAGGAGAGATACTAGGAAAATCCTATTTAATTTCGTCTTCGAATAATGTAATCTATGTATTATTTTAAATTGTATTAAGGAATGTCTAGTATTTAATGAACATTGGTGTATATGTTGTAAACTTTCATCCCATATATATTGCATTATAGGTTGGTTCAGTTCGTCCTCCCAGGCTCGTCTATATGATTCTGATGACGGAATGTCAGTATCTAAGAGAGTATTATAAATAAAGGATATTAATTTATTTGAATTATAATGTCGATTCAGGCATACATCAAGAGTTTCTGGACCTCTAAACTTATATTCTTGCATGTGTAATTTTACATAATCTCTAAGTTGTAAATATCTAAAATAATTATTAACATGAAATCCGTACTTCTGCTGTAAATCCTGAAAAGAATGAAAAGTTCCCTTATGATAAAGGTCTCCCACCCTTTTAATTCCATAACTTTTTCATTGAGCAAATCCTCTATCTAAGACAGACGGTTTAAAAGAAGGGTTATTCGCAATAGGGAGGAAAGCAGATAATTTACTCAGTTTTAAAGTAAGTTTTAATTGTTTCCAGGTACGGATAACCAGGTGTATAATCGGATTACCTCCATATGTTTTTTTATTTAAATATATTGGAGCTAAGAGGATCGCACCAATGTCAAATGGTAAACAATCCTCTTTCTCCATCTTTAACCAATCCGGTTGTTGATCAGTGTCATCCAACCAGCAGGTTATATTTTTAATATTAACCGCCCAGTAATAAAATAAGAAGTTAGGTAAGGCAATTCCTCCATTAGTTTTAGACTTACATAGATGTATTTTATTTATTCTATGAGTCTTGTAGTCCAAAATAAAATTAGTAATAATTGAATCGACTTTTTAAAAAAACTTTTTTGGAAGATAGATCGGAATTGCTTGAAATAAGTATAGTAGCTGTGGAAGAAAGATAATCTTTATAGCCTTACTACGACCAACTAATGATATAGGAAGTGTTTTCCAAAATTGGATATTTCTGTATAATTTATTAAGTAAAGGAGGAAAATTTAATTTAAATAAAGAAGTGTATTTCATAGTCACGTAAATTCCAAGATATTTAAACTTTTCATAGGCAATTTTAAAAGGAAATTGTTGAAGTATGGCCGGATTGTGTTCCATTATTGGCATAATTTCACTTTTGTACCAGTTAATTCTATAACCTGAAAATGAACCAAATTGTGTTATGAGATTTAATAAATTCGGAATGCTAATTTCAGGATTTGTAATGTATATTAATACATCATCCGCATATAAAGAAATTTTATTGGTTGTATGTTTAGTGTTATAACCGTGAATATCTGAATTTGATCTAATACTCTCAGCAAGTGGTTCTATAACAAGGGCAAATAGAAACGGAGATAGTGGGCATCCTTGTCTACAACCCCTAAATAAATGAAATTTGGATGACAGCATTTGATTAGTTAATATTCTAGCTGTTGGGGATGTATATAAAAGTTTCACCCATGAACAAAAATTTTCACCTAATTGAAATTTTTCCATCACTGAGAAAAGATAGGGCCATTCCACTTAATCAAATGCCTTTTCAGCATCTAGCGAAATGATTGCTAAATCTTCTTTTAATAGTCTATTTGAATATATTATATTGAACAAGCGTCTCAAATTGAAAAATGAATATCGTTTAGCTATAAAGCCTGATTGATCGGGGTGTATCGATTTATCTATAACTAGAATTAATCTCTGAGCTAAGATTTTCGCTAATATCTTCTAATCAGTATTTAAAAGAGCTATCGCCCTATACGAACCAGGGTCTTCAGAATCCTTATCTTTTTTAGGAATAAGTATTATTGTTGATTCAGTCAGAGTTTGTGGTAATCTCTGTTGTTTAAAGGCGTAACTATATACAGTTTGCAAACGTGGAGAGATCAAATCACTACATTTTTTATAAAATTCATTATTTAAGCCGTCAGGGCCAGGAGTCTTCCCATTTTTCATGGATTTAATGGTCTCTTCAACGTCTTTCATAGTTATTTCTGCGCCCAGTAAATTTCTGTCACTCACATTCAAACCAGGGAGGTTACATTCCTGCAAAAAGTTTTGCATCTGCGCAGAGCTATCTGTTATTTTTGATGAATATAATGTCTGATAAAATTGCAAAAATCTCTGATTAATATCCTTGGGTAGTTTAAGCAAATCTCCGTTTTCTGATCTAATTTTATGAATTGTAGAATCATCTTCTAATTTACGGAGTTGACGTGCTAGCAATTTCTGTGGTTTATCTCCAAATTCAAAATGTTTTTGTTTAGTATATTGAAAAAGCCTTAAAATATGTGCTGAAAGTATATAATTTAACTTATATTTGAGAGCTGCGATTTTATTATGTATTTCAATAGAGGGAGCGATGGCATTTGTTATGTCTAACTGTTTTATCTGACTTTCTAGCTCATGTTGTTCAACCCGCTTCTTCTTGTTTTGAGACGCTTGAAAGGCAATAATACATCCTCTCACAAACGCTTTAAATGTTTCCCAAAGCAGGGACGCAGGTGTTTCAGGGAGGTCATTTGCGTAAAAAAAAGTTTCAATTTGCGATTTAAGATAGTCATAACATGCTGTTTCATTTAAAATTTGAGGATTAAATCTCCAATTGGTCTGTTTCCCCGTTACTCCTTTGAGTTTTACCCTATATGTTAAAGGGGCATGATCGGATATAATAATATTATGATATTTTGAGTTATACGTATAAGGAATAAGTTTGGAGTCCACCAAGAAATAGTCAATTCTTGAGTAAGTTTTATGCACTGGTGAATGAAATGAATACTCTCGGCCTGAAGGGTTTTCAATTCTCCAAACATCTTTTATATTTGCACTATTTATATAAGAGTTTAGTAATTCACACGACTTGGATTTTGTTTTCCTTTGAGTTGACGATCTATCCAAATAAGGATCTAATGTACAATTTAAATCTCCTCCAATTATCAAGTTATATTGTCCAAATTCTGGAATGGTATTAAATATATTTTTTTTAAATAACGGATTATCAAAATTTGGTGCATAGACATTCACCAATATCAATTTTGTAGAATATAGTTCTCCCACTAATATAACATATCTACCTTCAATGTCAACTATAGAGGAAGTATGTATAAATGGTATAACCTTACGAATTAAAATGGCAACACCTCTTGATTTAAAGGGAAATGATGAGTGAAATAATTTATCAATCCATTTGCCTTTCAATCTATTATGAGCTACATTTTTGAGATGAGTTTCCTGAAGGAACATTATATCAGCATCAATAGATTTTAAATGTGAAAGTACTTTACCTCTTTTAATTGGTTCATTAATACCCTTGACATTCCAACTACAAAATATAATACCTTTACCCCCTGTTTTCATAGTAGTATCTTGCATCTTAACCGATAAATAGTCTATAATAAAGCAAATGGCCTGGCACCCGAACTACAACATTTTTCTTGAATGAAGGATGAATGATCTTTTGTACTACGTAGAATGTCTCCCGGAAATATCTCCCACAGGTATATAAATTCTGAAAAATGACATAATAATAAAAATTGAATCTAAAACAAAAATCAATATATTAAAGGTTAAAAGAGTGCAGGAAAAAAAAAGAAACAACTAAAACTACAACTACAATTAGTGCAGTTAGTGATAGCCACCCTAAGGTGGCAAAAAATCTAAGGACTTCCGTGGGATGTAAAAAAAAAATAATACTAGCTCAGTTTTTTAACGAAGTTGTTGTTTTTTTTAATATAAAAAAGAGTTAAACGGGGCAGGCCCGAAACTAATTAGTCTATGATAAATCGATTTTTCTGTCTAAGGTATATTAATTAACTGTTCGAAGTAAAGTTTACATAAATCAAATATTACTTGTACTTCTTATTAGTAATGATTAATAATAATATATATGTTTTTTTGATTAATAGTAATTAGTTAAGGTTAATATTCGTATAGTATATACACTAAGCTTAAATCTTTAGGTTTTAATATCTTAAAGTCCAATCAGTTGCCTGCCAATTAATAATGCCGTGAAGTCATATTCAACCCTTTCGATCTCCCGAGCGAATTCCAGTGCTTTATTGTGGTCAGTAAAAAAGGATTCTGTTTGATTGTAGGTAACTCTGAGTTTTGCTGGATACAACATACCAAATCTGGGCGATGGGATCTTCCTAAGAATAGATCTTGACTCATTGAACAGTGCTCTTTTCTTGACCACCTCAGCAGGGTAATCTCTGAAGATGCGAATCTCATCGCCTTGAAATGATAAAGTTCTGTTGCTAGCAATTCTCGACAGCATATCTTCTAAAACGTGAGGATGATGCACCTTCAGTATCAAATGCCTTGGAGGGGCGTTAGCACCTGGACGTGCTCTCAGTGCTCTGTGGGCTCGATCCAGCAAGGGCTTTGAATCCATTTTCAAAACTTCTTGTAACAGCTCAGCAGTAAAGTCACGGAGGTTTTTAGCTTGCTCTTTACCTTCTTTAACTCCAAGAATTCTTAAATTTTGTCGTTTAGAATGACCCTCTATGTCAGTACATTTTTCAGTTAATTTCATTAATAAATCAGATAAACGCTGAGTCTCCGTCAATACTGCTTTTGTTGTTTCAGCACTCGTCTCGGCTAAAGCTTCCAACTCACATATAGCCTCATCATGTTGTTGTATTGACGCAGTGATGTGGTTCACCTTACCGGAAAAATCGGAGTCCAACTTTTGTAGCTTGGAGGTTACTTCCTCCATGTGTTCATTCATGATTTCACACATTTCAGCCTTTGATGAAGCCAACTGATCCTTAATAATAGTTAGTATTTCCCCCTTCATTCCTTTAAGCGATACTAATTCAACTTTCATCTCTTGGAGTTCAACCGTCATATTCGTTACTTGAGACTTCATACCTGAAAGCTCCTCACCAACAACGCTACGAAATTCTTCTAAACTCCCGGTGGCGCTATGGACTGAGTAAGTCGCACGCCAACTAGCTCCGTGAAAATTACGATTTAAGGAGAGAGGAACGGGACGGGCCTGTTGCAACTTACCGGCAATTCTTAACGAAGGGTGGGTGACGTCATCAGATCGCGATTTTTAATAGTAAATGTCGCTAAGTCGCACCCCCCCCCCCCCCCCGCGTTAAAAACCGTTAAAAAAGGAACGGTTAGAACAAGACTGTTGGAAGAAGAAGAACCAGGACAGATGGAAGCCTCTGCTGCAGCCCAAACTTCAGCGTTGACTCAGGAAGAAACTTCCAAACGCAAACTCGATTTTAAAGAGCACATGATGTTGTGATAATTAATTTAACGAGTTTCTGACGAATGCAGCATTGAAGGAGAATTGGGATCTCGGGTCTGTGGGCAGGATGACGAGACAGCTATTGCAGGAGGCAAGCATAACGAGGGGCTTGGTATGAGGCGTGGAACATTACATTGGAAAGCAAAATGCCGAATGCAAAGGGTCACGCAGCATCTCCGGAGGACAAGGATAAGCGTTGCCTCGAGCGGTACAATTCTGCACTATCGTCGGCCCGCTGTGTTATTCCAGCACTTTGTGTTGGACAAATTCGAAACTTAGCCTTTCTACTTCTTCCGTGGAAGTAGCTTCACCTGTTGACTTACAAGAGAACCTTGTGCCCTACCCGTGATTTCAGAACCTGCACTTCTTTTTGTCTCCTACATTACATTGTTTGCTGTTTAACTTGTAAGCAATGGATGGTGGTGGGGGCTGACTGAGGCTGAACTGATTTTAATCGGCCTGAACGGGTAAATAAAACGAGGAGAATTATGATGTTCATCATCTCCTCCTTTTATCTACTTTCCTCTCAGACTGTTCATCCGCCAATACTAAATTTTCACCCTCACCTACCCAACATATTTACCCTCGGTATATTCGACCTCCCCTGTTATTGGTCCCAGCAGGCACCACTTTGTTCTCGCTCAGGTCGTCCCCTTCCCTGCATCATAAAACACTGAAGTGTTAAATCTGCTTTCCCCGATTAGATGCAGCCAGCATGGCCGAGTGTTCTCAGAACTAATTGGTCCAATATCAGATCCTATAGTTTCCCCTTTGCTTTTCTTTTTGATTCGTTGCCAAACCAAAATAGGAATCGCTGAGCGGGGCAAGAAATTGAGAAGGAGCGGCAAGACCTCTAGGTTTGACATCGAACTTTTGTCAAGTTCCACCTGACTTGATGCGTGTTTCCTCAATAATGTTTTTTTTTCCATTTGTTGTCGTGTAAAGAAACAGAGTTGAGGGTTCAGACGTCCACGAGGTTTTGGGGATTTACGAAAGGCAAATGTTATTTTTAATAATGAATTTTTAATGCAACTGTTCGCCGGCATAAAGTGCTTTTGAATGCATGTGATAATTGCTCCAAAAGGAGCCTCGTGTTATTCCTCTAAGTGGTTCTTGTGATTCGCATCGTTGAGGGCTGTCGCGCTGCGCAACATTCAATCGTAACTTTAGTTCCATTACATCGGTGGCTCCATTTAAATATTAATTTCACTGTACTTTGCTCTTCGCCCAGCGAACGTGCTGACGGCTGCGATCCTCTACCGGGGTAAGTGCGGGCTCTCGAAAGGAATCACCCGGTACATGGTGGCGATGGCAATCTCCAACCTCCTCGTTCTCATCGTTCACGTGTTAATTCGGAAAATCTACATGTACTATACCCCCAACTCCTTCCTCTCCCTCAGCGCAATTTGTCCTTCCAATATATACCTGCGGGTCGTTACTCTGGACTATTCCGTCTGGTTAACCATGTCCTTCACCTTTGACCGTTTTGTCAGCATTTGCTGCCCGAAGCTGAGACTCACCTATTGCACGGATAGGACGGCCGTCACGGTCATTGTGTCCTTGTGCGCGCTGAGCTGCTTGAAGTACATCCCCTTTAACTTTATGTACCAGCCACGCTTCACCGTGGATAGTGTGAAATGGGGGTGCCGACCCAAACGCGCCTACTTCATGTCCGATTGGTGGTTGGTTTTTTCGTGGATGTGTAGCATCTCTAACCCCTTGCTACCCTTCCTAATAATCCTATTGTTCAACGGACTGACGGTCAAAAACATCATAGCGGCCAACAGAGTCCGTCGTCGCCTGAAGGCAGTGGATGGCAAGGACACGGAGGCGGAGAATCGGCGGAAGTCCATCGTTTTACTGCTCACCGTGTCGGGCGCCTTTATACTGCTTTGGACAACGGTCGCTGTAACTTTCATCTGCACTCGGGTCGCTGTGAATTTCGCGGGCGGGGATCACTCAAGCCCATCTTACATCGCCAATGACGTTGGGGTCTTGCTCATACACGTCAGCTCCTGCGCCAACACGTGTATCTATGGGATTACACAGAGGAAATTTAGACAGGAGGTGAAGAACGCATTTACACATTTAACGAGTATTATTGTTAAACTCATGACACCGGCGCGCCAGTTGCCTAGAACTGGAGGTGGGATATGACGCAGCCCATCAATCTATTATCTCACATGATCTTGCTGTTCGGTGAATTTGGTTCCATCCAGAGCGGGCATGTTGGGCAGGACTCTTCGTGGAATAAAATGTTACGCCAATGTCCAAATTATTGTAACTTGCTAGCCCCGATATATTTCCCATGTAGCGCGCTCGCAACACCTGTTCAAGACGAGTTCATGCGTCACTTATTTGTTCTTCTAACATCAATATCCGGCACATCCTTTTTGCCCCAAATCCATATGATCCACAACTTCAGTATCAACCTACATGCTTCCCCCTCTCTTAGTTGTGTACTACGTGAACGCGCATTCACCCCCCCCTCCAGCGTGTGCCCTCTCCATCCCTCCCCCTTCCCGTTTTACCTACGAGTCGGACTGCTTTACATAATCTCTCTTTAGTTTGTTGTCACCTTCTCCTATCTAACAATGATCTATTCTACATTTTCCTTGAGCTCCATCCCCTTTGATGTCTCAATCTCACTCCTTACACCTCCTTATCTCTGTGTGTCCCTCTCCCCTGACGTTTAGTCTGAAGAAGGGTCTCGACGCGAAACACCACCCATCTCTTCTCTCCAGAGACGCTGCCTTTCCCGCTGAGTTTCTCCAGCATTTTGTGTCCAACGTCTATGTAAACCGGTATCCGCAGTTCCTTCCTGCACCTTTCCATCTATATTTCTTCCTCTGGCTCTATATTTTTACGCCTCTTGTATCCTTAGTTCCTTCTTTCACACTTTCTCTCTTTTGATCTCTGGAATTTGTACCCATCCGAAATTCATTGTTGGTGCATTTACTGTGGGTGTCCGGATAACACGACCGTTGCGTCCTGCTCCGCGTTGCTCTGGGTCGCTAACGGTTCTCTACAACAGGGAGCTGCAACAATAACCTACGATCCTGTGTGTTATATTCCTCGGTTTAAATGTACGCTCTAGTGAAATAGAACGATTAAAATTGATTAATCTTTGCATCGACATCGATATTTTGAGAGAAAAAATTGCATTGTATTAAAATCACTGTGTCTGTAAACCTACCTTAGTTATTTTCGAATCACGTGACAGGTAATCCGTTCTTGGGTGAGTAGTGGCTAAGTTTAAACGTTAAAGAAGATGTGAGAGGAAAGTGCGGAACAGTGTTTTGAATAGAGACAGGTCTGGATGTTGGGGAAAGTACCTAATTGAGGCATTGTTCCTTAGATTATATTTCGAAATTAACACGCCTTATGATCAAAGTGCAGGATCAACATTTCCCACTGAGGATGAGAGATAAGGATGACAATTTAAAGGGTCAGTGGATGACGAATGGTGTTGTAAAAGCTCCCGAAGGAAGATTGTCAGGTTTAAGAAGGAGGCATCAGACGCGGCTTTGCAGGAATATAAAGCGAGTCGGAAACACAAGCGGCCAATGAGAGCGGCCAGAAGGGCCATGAAATGTATCGCGAGGCAGAATAAGGAACGCCCCATGATTTCTTACACGTCCGTTAGTACTAACGGAATGGCGGAAGTGGGAATATTTAAAGATCAAGCAGGGATTTATGCGTCGAATCGGATAATGTAGGTGAAGAAGTAAAGCAGTACTTTGCATCTGTATTCACCCAGGAGAAGGGCTTGGAGGATAGCAAGTGTAGAGAATACAAATATGTTAAGGCAGTTTATGATCACGAAGGCGGTGGTGCGGAAGAAATACCTAGTGAAAACCAAGGGAACTATTATCCGTTGAGCTTCACGTCAATGGCAAGGAAGCTATTGGAGGGCATTCTTCAAAACAGGAATTACTCTTATTTGAACGAGAATAGGCTAATTAAGGCTCGTCAGCACCGCTTTGATCCAGGCGATTAAGGTGTACAGGATTTAAGATGAACTGGTCGTATGGATTCGGTACCGTCTTATTGGGAAGAGGCAGAGGGCTATGTTGGAATGTAGATTTTCTGGCTGGAGCTCTGTGACAAGTGTAGTACCGCAGCGAACGGAGCTGGGACCTCTGCTGTTTGTGATATTTGTGATGATGACCACCATCGTATCTGACAATAGACAATAGACACTAGGTGCAGGAGGAGGCCATTCGGCCCTTCGAGCCAGCACCCCATTCACTGTGATCATGGCTGATCATTCTCAATCAGTACCCCGTTCCTGCCTTCTCCCCATACCCCCTGACTCCGTTATCCTTAAGAACTCTATCGAGCTCTCTCTTGAATGCATTCAGAGAATTGGCCTCCACTGCCTTCTGAGGCAGAGATTTCCACAGATTCGCAACTCTCTGACTGAAAAAGTTTTTCCTCATCTCAGTTCTAAATGGCCTACCTCTTATTCTAAAACTGTGGCCCCTTGTTCTGGACTCCCCCAACATTGGGAGCATGTTTCCTGCCTCTAACGTGTCCAACCCCTTAATAATCTTATACGTTTCGATAAGATGTCATCTCATCCTTCTAAATTCCAGTGTATACAAGCCTAGTCGCTCCAGTCTTTCAACATATGATAGTCCCGCCATTCCGGGAATTAACCTAGTAAACCTACGCTGCACGCCCTCAATAGCAAGAATATCCTTCCTCAAATTTTAGTGACCAAAACTGCACACAGTACTCCAGGTGCGGTCTCACTAGGGCCCTGTACAACTGCAGAAGGATCTCTTTGCTCCTATACTCAACTCCTCTTGTTTTGAAGGCCAACATTCCATTGGCTTTCTTCACTGCCTGCTGTACCTGCATGCTTCCTTTCAGTGACTGATGCACTAGGACACCCAGATCACGTTGTACGTCCCCTGTTCCTAACTTGACACCATTCAGATAATACTCTGCCTTGCTACTCTTACCACCAAAGTGGATAACCTCACATTTATCCACATTAAACTGCATCTGCCATGCATCCGCCCACTCATACAACCTGTCCAAGTCACCCTGCAACCTCATAGCATCTTCCTCACAGTTCACACTACCACCCAGCTTTGTATCATCTGCAAATTTGCTAATGGTACTTTTAATCCCTTCATCCAAGTCATCTTATACTCCACACCGATGTGCCTATCTCACGTCCTGCACTGTTCTATGTTCTATGCTCCTGGAAGGCTGGAACGCGCTGCTTCCACCACTGCCCTCGGCAGCGCGTCCCATCCTTCCAGGAGCATAGAACATAGAACAGTGCAGTACATGAGATAGGCACATCGGTATGGAGGAAATAAAGGTACATGGAACTCGAGCAGGCTGAGGACTAGAGAGTCATAGAGTCGTAGAGTGATACAGGTCCTTCGGCCTAACTTGCCCACACCTGCCTGCGTTTAGACAATAGACAATAGATGCAGGAGTAGGCCATTCGGCCCTTGGAGCCACCACCGCCATTCAATGTGATCATGGCTGATCATCTACAATCAGTACTCCGTTCCTGCCTTCTCTCCCATATCCCTTGACTCCGCTATCTTTGAGAGATCTATCTAACTCTCTCATGAAAGCATCCAAAGAATTGGCCTCCACTGCCGTCTGTGGCAGAGAATTCCACAGATTCACAACTCTCTGGATGAAAAAGGTTTTCCTCATCTCCGTTCTAAATGGCCTACCCTTTATCCTTAAACTGTGACCCCTGGTTCTGGACTCCCCCACATCGGGAACATGTTTCCTGCCTCTAACGTGTCCAACCCCTTAATAATCTTCTATGTTTCTAAAAGATCCCCTCTCATCTTTCGAAATTCCAGTTAATAGAAGCCCAGTCGCTCCATTCTTTCAACATATGACAGTCCCGCCATCCCGGGAATTAACCTCGTGAACTTTGAGCCTCACCGCGGGGCCGTGGACATAAAGTCTTGCACTGTCCAGTGCGTGAGCATCAGGCACACGAGTACATGCGCACACACACACACACACAAACACGAATCTACACACACAACCCCATGAAATTACAAGCATACACACTGACACGAATCTGCACATAAATACCCACTGACAGATACACCAACTGGAATGTAGACAGACAAACACATGCGAATATGACTATATGAACATATGCTCACACATACAAAGCCAAATCTACATGTGCACATACATAAACAAATACAATCTATCTCTCTCTCTCTCTCTCTCTCTCTCTCTCTCTCTCTCTCTCTCTCTCTCTCTCTCTCTCTCTCTCTCTCTCTCTCTCCCTCATTTCCATAACTCTTGTCATATTTACTTAATGCCCTAACAGCACACCCTCTGATCCACAGAGTCAAATAAGAATCCAGCATCATTTTCCCTAAGAAGAAGCTCCAATTGGGTTGATTTCTTAACGTATTCTATATTCTGTTTTTTTTGTCCAGTGCAACATTGAATGTAGAGGCCACCAGCTCGGCAATTTGTTTATGTGCATTTATTTATCGAAGGTGATCTTGATTCACATGACTGAAAAACTCAGGTAACATTTTAGTTTCGTATCTGAGTGAATGATTGCTTGGAAGTGGATCGGAATTTCGTACAATCTATTATTGTCACTTACACAGAGGTTCAGTAAAAAGCTTTAATTGCGTGCTAATCAGTCAATGAAAAGATTGTACATGATTCTAATCATGCCGTCCGCCGTGCACAGATGAAGGATAAAGTGTACAGCATTTAATGTAAGGTACCTTCGATTAAAGATAGTTCATATGTCTCCAAAGAGGAAGATGGGTGGTCGAGATTGCAGTCGACCTGATGAGATGGCGGTTCATTTGCTTGATAACAGCTGGGAATAAACTGTCCATGAATCTGGAGGTATGCGTTCTGTATCTCTTGCCTGAAGGGAGAGGGAATAAAAGGGAGAGACGTGATTATGCAGGTGGGCTTGCTGAAACAGCGCGAGGTGCCGATGTGTTGAATGGAAAGGAGGCTGGTTTGCGTGATGGTGTGGGCTACATCCACAACACTCTGCATTTTCTCGGATGGTGCTGTTCCTAAACCATGCTGTGATGCATCCCAGTAAAATACTTTCTATGGCTCACCTGCAGAATTTGGTGAGGATAGTTGGGGACATGCCGAACTTTCTAAGCCTTCTAAGGAAGTAGCGGTATTGGTGTGCCTTCTGGGCCATAGCTTGGAAGTGGCTGGTCCTGGACAAATTTCTGATGATATTGATTTCGCAGAACCTGAAGATTTCGCCCATTGCTACTTGGTGGCGCAGCGGTAGAGTTGCTGCCTTACAGCGAATGCAGCGCCGAAGACTCAGGTTCGATCCTGACTCCGGGCGCCGTCTGTACGGAGTTTGTACGATCTCCCCGTGACCTGCGTGGGTTTTCTCCGAGATCTTCGGTTTCCTCCCACACTCCAAAGAAGTACAGGTTTGTAGGTTAATTAACTGGGTAAATGTTTTTTTTTTAAATTGGCCCTAGTGTGTGTAGGATATTGTTAATGTGCGGGGATCGCTGGGCGGCGCGGAATCGGTGGGC
The DNA here is from genome assembly GCF_053455715.1 of Rhinoraja longicauda. NCBI lineage: Eukaryota > Metazoa > Chordata > Chondrichthyes > Rajiformes > Arhynchobatidae > Rhinoraja > Rhinoraja longicauda. Next base: position 37,745,595 of record NC_135971.1, on the reverse strand, counting down.
CGAAGGGCCTGTTTCCGCGCTGTATCTCTAAATTATCATAGTACTGTTTCCTGAATTCAATTACCATCTCCTTTGTCGTGCAGACAATCGAGGAAGAAGTTGTTGTCTTCTTAGCAGGTGACGACGTTTTCAGTCTCCTTCGTGAACTCCGTCTCGTCATTATGTGATATCCGGCCCACCGGTGATGTCGTCTGCGTACATGAAAATTGAGTTGGATTAGCATTAAGCTGCATAGTCACGAGTGTATAAGGAGTACAGAAGGTGGTTGCGAACGTACCCTTGCCGTGCACTAGTGTTGAGGATTATCGAAAAGGATAGTTTGTCACCTATCTTTGATTGTGGTCTGTTGGTCAGTGTCGGATACTCAGTTGCACGGGGAAGTGAAGACTACAAGTTTTACGAGTTTCGAGATGTGCATAGTTGGGAGAAATATATTCAAACCGCAGAAGTCGTCTCTGATTGAGAATCCGACGTTGGTATACTTCTTATCAGTGGGTTCCAGGGATGAGTGCAAGGCCAGGGCCATCGCGCCAGCAGTGGATCTTTGAGGGGAGGGGGGTGAACTGGCGTGGATAGGTTGTACTGGTAGGTTGTATTTAATATGTGCTATAACAAGCCTCTCGGATCATTTCGAGATTTTTGATGTCAAGACCACCGGATTGCTCTCTCAAGTCATGTGAGCTTGGTTTTCTTTGGCACTCGGATAATAGTGGTTTTCGTGAAACAAGTGGGTACCCCAGAACGGAGTATGAAGAAATGAAAGATGTTCGTGAACAGTGAACGCAGTTCCTAAATTCGCGGCCAGTGATTCCGATTGTTTCCCATGGTTTCCAAATCTGGAAGGTGTGGTTGGTTGAAAGAAATGCGGGAAGAAATAGGTGATCCAGTGGGAGGAGTGGCGATGGCGGGCAGATGGCGTGCGTAGAGCAGGGATAAGAAATCGGAGACGGGGGCGGGGGGAGGGGGGCGGAGGGAGATGGAGAGGGACGAATTGAAACTGAGGTACGTAAACTAACCACACCAACCTGCACTCCTTTCCCGGTATTTTCCTGTGATATCGTAACGATGTAATACCGACTAGTTTACAAGCCCCAAAGGCTCAGTCAATCCGAATGACAAAGTCATGCGTACGTTTTCCAACATTGTCATAGAGTTATGGTGATTTAGTTGTTCAGCATGAAAACAGGCCATTCGACGCATCTCATCCAAGCCGACGATGCTCCAACTATTTTGGTCCATTTCCCGATATTGACACATACCCATCCAAATATTTCCCATTCATGTACCTGTCTAAGTTTCTTTTAAATGCCATTACTTGCTTGCTTAACTACGTCCTCTGACAGGTGAATACACATACCCAGCAACCTCTGACAGCAAGTGTTGCCCCACAGTTTTGCATTAAATCATGCCCTCCCATCTCAAACCTGTGTAACCTTTTTTCTGCTAAAAGATATGCGCATTCACCGTATCTATTCCCCGCGTGATTGGATACTGTTCGATCAGGTCATCCCTCGCCCTCTTACGCTCTAAGGAATAAAGTCCAGCCGGCCCAACTTCTTCCTATAGTTTAGCCCCTCAAGGTCTGGCAACACCCTTGTCAATCTTTTCAACACTCGTTCCAGTTTATTGCTACAGCAGTGATCACAGCGAACACAGTACTGCAAATGTGGCTTCACCGCCAAGTGTTGTGTTCGATAAATCACCGGATTCACGCCACAGGGTTTGCACCACAAGTATTTTGGTGATATATACTCCCGATTTTAACGTTAGGACCGTTTAGTCCATCGGACCAGTCGACACGCAGCCCGTACAGGGCCATTAAGTTGGCCAAACTCACAAAGCCGTCCACCCACCCTGGAATCCGATAAGGTTTAGGCTCCACCGATTACTTCCACTTAAAGATTGTTACTAATATCTGACTGTTGTCTGAATACTGCCGAATGTCTTGCCAGATGTTTTTGTTCCAAAGAGGCTTTCGGGCAATATTCCAATCATTCTCATTTTGGCTGGAACTTTCAGAGCCTTGCTGGGACTGCGACTAATTATGCATTGTGGTTTTTTTTCCAAATGTCTTGCCAGATGGTCTTGCTCAGGTCGATGTCTGCTTTCCTCAGCACTATGTGGGCAAAGCGCCTTCAACCCCAATTGATGGCGTTGATGGCAAATGATCTCTTTCTTCTCTAACCCACTGAGTACCTGTTGAGCATTGGGAAAATGTGCTGGAACTTTTCAGGGATAACCGCCGACATGATGGTGCTCGGGCTGAACTGTAACGTCACGTCCCACCATCTATACACAATAATCTGACTCGTGATATAACAAACGCTTTATTTACCGCACAATCTACCTATACCGCAACTTTCAGTGAATTATGTATTTGTACTTCTAAATCGCTTCAGGCTGCAACACTATCAGGTCACTATCATTATTGTGAAGGTCATCCCTGGTTTGACTTCCCAACATGCAATCTTCATATTTATCTACATGAATAGTCATGAGCCATTCCTCAGGCCACTTGGCCAGCTGAGCAATATCCTGTAGTAATTCTCGATAACCTTTACTGTCGAGGATACTACCCATATTAGTATCATCTGCAATCTTACCAATAATGTCTGTGTATTCTTATCCAAATCACCCATTAAAGCTCTATCGGCTTTGGGCGCTGCACCGACCCCTCAGGCATGCGATCGTCATAGACATCCAAACAACCCGAAAAACACCCTTCCACCGCCGCCTTCTACAATTCTGTATCCAGTTAACTAGCACTTCCTGGAACCAATGGGATCTACCTCCCAGAGCAGCCTACCATGTGGAACCTTATTGAATCCTTTGCTGAAGTCCACAGAGGCAATCTTAGGTCTAGCTTTTTCATGCACCCATTCTTAAATAGAGGCACACCCTTAGTCACCCTGATGTCATGCGGCACCTCATCGAAGTCTATCGACGATTCATATATCTGCAACGGATTCGGCACTGACCATGTCATCTCCATATTGGAGGAAACAAACTCAGATTCAATAAACTCTTTACAGAAAATATTCACTCCTGCTCAATACACTCTGAGACAAATTTCCCATCTCTGATTCTTCTCTCCCACTTGGACCTCTATGTATTTGGATTCTTACGCGCTGTCAAGGAAACATAAGGAAGCCAGCACCGCCATTCAATGTGATCATGGCTGATCATTATAGGGAGTACAGAGAAGGTTCACCAGATTGATTCCTGGGATGGCAGGACTTTAATATGAAGAAAGACTGGATAGACTCGGTTTGTACTCGCTGGAATTTAGAAGATTGAGGGGGGATCTTATAGAAACTTACAAACTTCTTAAGGGGTTGGACAGGCTAGATGCAGGAAGATTTTTCCCGATGTTGGGGAAGTCCAGAACAAGGGGTCACAGTTTAAGGATAAGGGGGAAGTCTTTTAGGACCGAGATAAGAACGTTTTTTTCACACAGAGAGTGGTAAATCTGTGGAATTCTCTGCCACAGAAGGTAGTTGAGGCTAGTTCATTGGCTATATTTAAGAGGGAGTTAGATGTGGCCCTTGTGGCTAAAGGGATCAGGGGGTATGGATAGAAGGCAGGTACGGGATACTGAGCTGGATGATCAGCCATGATCATATTGAATGGCGGTGCAGGCCCGAAGGGCCGAATGGCCTACTCCTGCACCTATTTTCTATGTTTTCTATGTTTCTATGTTTCATTCTCAATCAGTACCCCGTTCCTGCCTTCTCCCCATACCCCCTGACTCCGCTACCCTTAAGAGCTCTATCTATCTCTCTCTTGAATGCATTCAGAGAATTGGCCTCCACTGCCTCTCCGGGGATTCGGAGCACTGAGGGATTCAGGTGTCCATATTTTAAAGGAATGTGCCTTGCAACGCAAAATAAACATGGTTATATCGCGGGTATGGAAAACTAGGGTCGTTATTTTTGCAGCAGTCAATTTTGTGACGCGGTCCGGTAGGTCGTTCAGAACAATCGGATTACACGGCTTGCCAGAGCGATTTTACCATTTGGTTGTGAACCGCAGCACACTACCAACGACCACACATTTCCCCCTATGATTTATTTACTCGAAGCAAAGCTACACGGTCCTTCTGACTCACTGATTCTACAAACATGGTCACAAATCGATTCTAGCTGTAATGTTAAATTACCAGGTAGATGAACATCTGGCTGCATTTCACTCAAATATATCAATGGATACCGCGGAAAATAGGAAATAAAACAAAATAGTTTCATACAAACCTTTTCAATATTTACGGTTTTGTTGCTCACAGGTCAGAATATCAGATACTGCCAATACGTTAAAAATTGTTGGATTATCTAATTATATGGAGAATTGAGTTTCCACAGCGATGTAAAATGGAGACTCAAGAAGCTGTAGTTCCTTGTTTTTTTTAAAATGACACAAATGCTTGAGTAGCGCAAGGAGGCAGGCAGCATCTCTGAAGTGTGAGGGGACTTAAGTGCGAGTGCGCTGCGATTCACATGGACTTTGGACGTGAAAATGACATTCACAATCAATGGAGGCCTCCGAGGAGTTCTGTAGAGTTACGAATCAAGCGTCAAGAATGGTTTATTGTCATCTGTCCCTAAATAGAATAATTACATTCTTACGTAGACACAAAATGCCGAAGAAGGGTCTGGACCCGAAACGTCACCCATTCATTCTCCCCAGACATCTTGCCTGTCCCGCTGAGTTACTCCAGCAATTTTATGTCTAACTTCGATTTAAACCAGGTCTTTCCTACACAATGAAATTCTTACTTTCAGCAGCGAAACATATTTGTGCGCACATTTCTCTATAAAGCCCATAATAAACTATAACAACTTATATAAAAAGTCTACATCGTTCTGAGCCTATTTGGGATGTTTAATAGTCTGGTGGATGTTTGGAAGAAGCGGCGCCTGAACCTTGAGCTTATTGTTTCAGACTCCTATACCTTCAATAGACAATAGGTGCAGGAGGAGGCTATTCAGCCCTTCGAGCCAGCACCGCCATTCAATGCGATCATGGCTGATCACTCTCAATCAGTACCCCGTTCCTGCCTTCTCCCCATACCCCCTCACCCCGCTATCCTTCAGAGCTCTATCCAGCTCTCTCTTGAAAGCATCCAACGAACTGGCCTCCACTGCCTTCTGAGGCAGAGAATTCCACACCTTCACCACTCTCTGACTGAAAAAGTTCTTCCTCATCTCCGCTCTAAATGGCCTACCCCTTAATCTTAAACTGTGGCCCCTTGTTCTGGACTCCCCCAACATTGGGAACATGTTTCTTGCCTCTAATGTGTCCAATCCCCTAATTATCTTATACGTTTCAATAAGATCCCCCTTCATCCTTCTAAATTCCAGTGTATACAAGCCTAATTGCTCCAGCCTTTCAACATACGACAGTCCCGCCATCCAGGGAATCAACCTCGTGAACCTACGCTGCACGCCCTCAATAGCAAGAATATCCTTCCTCAAATTTGGAGACCAAAACTGCACACAGTACTCCAGGTGCGGTCTCACCAGGGCCCGGTACAACTGTAGAAGGACCTCTTTGCTCCTATACTCAACTCCTCTTGTTACGAAGTCCAACATTCCATTGGCTTTCTTCACTGCCTGCTGTACCTGCATGCTTCCTTTCAGTGACTGATGCACTAGGACACCCAGATCTCGTTGAACACCCCCTCTTCCTAACTTGACACCATTCAGATAATAATCTGCCTTTCTATTCTTACTTCCAAAGTGAATAACCTCACACTTATCTACATTAAACTGCATCTGCCATGTGTCCGCCCACTCACACAACCTGTCCAAGTCACCCTGCAGCCTTATTGCATCTTCCGCACAATTCACACTACCCCCCAGCTTAGTATCATCTGCAAATTTGCTAATGGTACTTTTAATCCCTTCATCTAAGTCATTAATGTATATCGTAAATAGCTGGGTCCCAGCACCGAACCTTGCGGTACCCCACTGGTCACTGCCTGCCATTCCGAAAGGGACCCATTTATCCCCACTCTTTGCTTTCTGTCTGTCAACCAATTTTCTATCCATGTCAGTACCCTACCCCCAATACCATGTGCTCTAATTTTGCCCACTAATCTCCTATGTGGGACCTTGTCGAAGGCTTTCTGAAAGTCGAGGTACACCACATCCACTGACTCTCCCCTGTCAATTTTCCTAGTTACATCCTCAAAAAATTCCAGTAGATTTGTCAAGCATGATTTCCCCTTCGTAAATCCATGCTGACTCGGAATGATCCTGTTACTGCTATCCAAATGCTCAGCAATTTCGTCTTTTATAACTGACTCCAGCATCTTCCCGATGGCAGCAATAAAACGAAAGCGTGTGGTTCTCTGATGATGCTAGCTGCCTTTTTGAGGCAGCGACACTTGTTGAATTCTTCGATGGTGGTGCGGTGAGTACCCGTGATGGACTGAGCAGTGTTCGCCACAATTTTTGCAATCTTGTTCGTTGCTAGTCGTTCGAGTTGCCGATCCAGTCCGGGATGCAATCAGTCAAAGTGCTCTCTGCTGTGCACCTATAGGTGTTCAAGAGCTTATTCGTTGACATACCGAATTTCCTCAAACTTCTAAGGATATAGAGGAGTCGATTGACATTTTATGATTGCATTTATGTGCTGGTTCCAGGACAGATCTTTGGTGATATGCACGCACAGGGATTTGAAGCTTTGACTTTCACCACCACCGTCCCGTCGACGAGGAGAGGTTTGTGGAGCAGTGACCTGGTAGTGCACGTACCGAGTTCCGTGAACGTGGCATTACCGATAGATGGGGCGGTCAATAAGGTTTTCGGTACATTGGCCTTCATCCTTCCGCGTTTTGCACGTAGAGAAACGAACTGCAAGAGATGATATTGAAAAAGGCATTTGGACAAGTTTATGAACAGGAAATGCTTAGAGGCGTATGGGCCAAAGGCGGCCAGGTGCGACCAGCACACTGTCGGAATGGGCAAGTTGGGCCAAATGCCAGTTTCTGTGCTCTATGACTCTATTAATCTAATGAGGAGTCGGGTGCAAATGTTGCAGACGTCGAATCCCATTTGATCGATATCACCTGGCCCAAATGCACGTGCAAATTTATAGGCTATTTTAATTAACCGTTACTTTTTTTCAGAACTTGCTGTTATATTCTGTTGCAGCCCAATACAGGACTAACTATTTGCGGCTAAGACCTCAATAATTTGAGCAAAGTACCTTTAGCGAAACACAATATGAAGGAGGAACTCGGCTCGCCATGCAGTGTTCATGGAAGGAATTGACAGGCGGCGTTGCGGCTCAGGATCCTTCATACTCAAATGGTCGCCTGTCTGTTCCTCTGCAGATAGACATAAAATGCTGGAGTAACTCAGCGGGACAGGCAGCATCTCTGGAGAGAAGGGACTCGAACGGAAACGTCACCCATTCCTTCGCTCCAGAGATGCTGCCTGTTCCGCTGAGTTATTCCAGCATATTGTGTCTATCTTCGATTTAAACCAGCATCTGCAGTTCTTTCCTACACATTTTGTCTGTTCCTCCGCAGGTGCTGTTTGACCCGTCGAGTTTCTCCAACACTTTGCGTTTTACTCTAAATCTCAGAACCTGCAGATGCTCGTTTCTCGGTTGCAATAACTTGTTTTATTGTTCTTAGACTCGTCGAGAATTTCATAGATTCAAATGTCTGGGCAGCTCAAATAGAAATACCTGAAAAAGTGGCAGGACGCATTAAACCAGATTGTAGTTTCCTAATAAGCGTTCGAAATGCCAGTGGGGTGCGATTGTTTATCAAAACGTATTACTGGAATGAAAAGCTAAATAATCCCTCACGTGCCAACTTCGGCTTGCAGAGCTGCTTCCTCGCAGCGCAAGAGCCCGGGTTCGAGGTATAGGAGTCTGGGGTACTGGCATCGCGGAGTTTTCGCGTTCTCACTGGGTCCACTAGGGTTTCCTGCAAGTGCTCCGCTTTCCTTCCACATCCCACAGACGTGCGGGGTTGTAGATCAATTGGTTTCCATAGATTACTGCAATTCTAGAGCGAGTGGATACCGAATTATCACAACATAGATCTAATTTGAACCGGTGATCGATGGTCATCGTAGACTCCGTAGCTAAAGGACCTGTTTCCAGGCTGTGCCTTTCAATGAACTGTTAACATTGTGTTCAACATGCTGACGATCAGGCATATTATATTGGCTAACAGTGTCAGAAGAAAACTAAGGGAAAGCAACAACGCCAAGAGGCAGTCGGACCAAGAGATTGGAAACCGAAGGAAATCAATAATATTACTGCTGGCAATATCTGGCAGTTTCATTCAGTTATGGGTGGTCAATTTTGCCTGCTTCATCTCTGTATTTTACAGATAACCAATTAATGAAGGCAAAGGATAATGATGTTTTCAGTATTGCACAAGACATTAGATACAAGCTAATATTTTTAAGTACTTGCACGAACGCCTTCATTTATGCTGCCTCGCAAAGAAACTTCAGAGAGGAATTGAAAAATATGGTGAAACGCCCTCTCGCCGCTTTCACCCACATAATCTAATAAAGTATCTGGCTTTCGGCACTAATTACTCATCCCTGCGGTAAATGTTTTTGTTACATATTCAAACACATTTATCCCATAATGCGCGATCGCGAAGGCACACTCTCTTTCCAAAAAGCAGAGGTTAAATTCATTGTTTTTCTCATTCTACAAGAAAAATCGGACCAGGTTATTGATAACGTGTTACGATTCAATTGACCTGAATTAAAAATAGTTGGGACTAAAATGTTTGCAGAAATTAACTGCAGTAATCTGAATTTATGGGAAAAAAAGGTTTTTGTTTACGTTTGTCAATGTGAACACATTTTCAGTATTATATACAACACAAATAGCCAAACAGTCGTACAATATCTCAGGAGAGAGAACAGCAATGACGTTTCACGTGGACGACTTTTCATCAGCACAAATAAAAGGTTGAAAGAGGTGTTTTTTTCTTAAGTCTTATAATCAGTAGAGTGCTTCAGGGATCAGTTTTGGGTTCACTGTTGTATGAGAAGCGCATTAGGGATTCCGTTGACAATCTCTTTGACAGTGTGAGTAAATTTGCAAATGACTTCCAAATCGGTGACATGGTGAGTAGCCTCAAGGATACCTAAGTAATAAAATGGGGGTATAGATCAGCTGGGAAAATGGGATAACGAACGGCAAAATAAATTTACCTCTGCAAAAAAATAATGGTGCACTTTGGTTTGCCAAACCAAGGTGGAGTTTTACCCAATGAATAGTAGAGCCATGTGTAGTGCAAGAGTGCAAAGACACATTGGGGTACTGGTGCATTGTTCACAATGTGTTGTGTCAGGTGGCAGTGGGGGGGGCACTGGCACGTTTACCTTCAGTGGGAAAGCTAATGAAACACAGAAAACAGTACATCCTGATACAGATATATCAGTCGTTAGAGGGCCGTGTGCTGTTCTGGTAGCCCAGCTATAAGAAGGATGTAATGAAGATTGGAAGAGTATAAAGAGGTTCATTAGGATGTGAACTAGGAGTTATACAGAGAGGTTGGTTACGCTAGGACCATTCTCTGTGGAGTGTAGGAAGGTGATCGATGGCCGCATGAGGTGAAGAGAAAATGTAAATGCTCACTGTCAATTTCCCAACGCTAGATGGCACAGGCTTGAGGTCAGAGTTAAGACATTTAAGATGGACATCCTAAACACCTTTTTTTCACTCAGTAGGTGGCACTTTCCTGCAATGAAGCTACAGAACCGGATATAATCACGATTTTTAGACATTTAGACAGATATATGGATAGAAAGGATTTTGAGAGAAACGGGTAAAATACAGGCAAATAGGACGGGCCCATATGCCAACTTGTTCGGCATGGAAAAAGGGTCTCCAACATACCTGTTTCCGTGCTGTACAGCCCCATAACTATGAATTGCTCCAAATGTCATCAGCGATCGTAATACAAGCTGAAATATAAACAGTCGATTACCTTAAAATCCCCACAAAATGAAAATTCCTTATGTACGGTATCGACTCGAAACATTGGCCATCCCTTTTGTCTGGACAAATTCTGCTTCACTCCTTAAGTTCTTTTATTTCCCCACATCCCGGTATCTGATGTCTCCTGTGTCCCAGTATTCAGAAATGTGTGTTTGAAATTTTCAAGAAGGAACCAAACTATTTTTCCCTACTCCCCCTATAATCTGGGCGGACTATGTTGGCAGCAACAATGCGGAAATCCAAGTTATTTCAGGGGTGAAGCGATAAACGCTTCACGTTCCCGCTGTTGTTAGCTGCAGTTATGCTACCCATCAGAAACATAGTTATAAGAATTGCCAGTGGAGGAAGAAAATTAAATATTTGAAGGGAGAACATCAGCATCACCAAGAGCATTTCTTCTGGATTCCTCGTTGAAAGGATAAGAGAGTCGCGGTCATTTCTGTAGCCATAGCCGATTGGCGTCACTGGTGATTGCGTGTTCGACATTGAAGCCTGTAAGGGGGAGTTGCAGATGGCGTCCAGTGAACTTCAAAAAATATTAATCGAAGTGTGTAATGTCAATAATATGTTCCGTAGGGGTAATGCCACCCAATGTCATGAAACCTACGAATTCTTAGTTTAGATCTTTGCTGCAAAACAAAGATTTTGCACCAAAATCTGCTGTTCACCCGGACAGAATACATACTGAGGTCTTTACCATAAACCAACACCGTTTGTTATTTTTACCGGTAAATGTGACACCAAATAATCTATAGACTCATTATCTTTCCGCAATCCACTCAAAACACAGGGTATCCATAAGAGCACAAGAAACTGCAGAATCTAGAATCATGGACGAAAACAAATTGAGAGAAGAACTCGGCGGGCCAGGCAACATGTGTGGAGGGCGTGGACAGACAGGGTTTCGAGTCGGGATATTCTTCATGTCGATGGCATCTGTCACGACATGTTCCAGAATGAAAATCTGATTGAAGGTACTTTCCTCTGATCGTACAGCCACACTTTCCTCTGAACGTGAAGCAGGCCAGAGGTTTACGCCTGGCAGCATCAACTGACAAACTTACTCACCTTGCACTTACTCAATGCAAGCTAAATGTCTAAAAATATCCCTGATAGCTGTTTACTTTCGTTATTGTGCAAGATTCTAGGCAATATTTTTCTTCAACCACGACTTCGATTACACATTCGAAAGCCATCGAAACACTTTGCCGTGTACACATGGGTAATATTAGGCAAATACGAAAGGGACTCTGGCTGAAACGTGCCATGGTTTTTCAACTTCTGCTGCATGTTTATAATATTTCCAACAAAACGTTATGCAGCGATTCGAGGTGAGACGCTTCCAATGGTAGTGAGGAACCATCACTGATTATCAATTGCATACGTGTGAATCGCCTTAGACTGGAATCTATTTGAAGAATGAATCTTCTCGCACTTACACTTGCATGAATCCGGAATTGAGATGCTCGTTTAGGAGATTGAGTTATTCTAACTTACTGCAAACGCGTTAAAGATCAAGGTATTTTACAATTACTGGACACATTAAAAACGTTTTTAAGAAGTCCAGCAATTGAGAAGTACCTTGAACTTTAACGCGATTGTTAGGAAATGGATTTGCATGAGAAATAAGGGGAAAAAACCTACTGGGTGACTGCAGCGATATATTGTATATATTATGTACTGGACAGCATAAGACGTGAACGTCATAGTTATAAACTATTACTAATATCGATACCAATGTTTTGCTTCTCCACCTTATGTTGTGATTTGCTCAAACATACAAATAAATGCTGTGCAGCAATTCTACTTGAGACCAAGAACGGGGAAATAAAAGGCCCAATGGGCAGTAAAATCAAGCACTTTGGAGAAAGATTGTTTAACTTAATGTCCTCTTGAACGTATGCTTGAAATACTGCAGAACGAAAATGTTTCTGTCAACAGTGAACCGATCCGTCTTCCGGTATTCTCATTAACGTTAAAGACATGCGACATTGACTAAACGCGAATTGCATGAAGTTAGTCTCGGAAATGAAAGCGAACGCCTGCCGCTAATTTGCTACACGTTGGAGTTATCCTCGCCTCTGAAGGTAGAAAAAATATTTCGGCATTAAGATGGCGGACATTTACTTTTGCGTGGGTTGCATCTCTGATGTTGTATGTTGCAACTGCTTAGTCAGAGTTGATTCTTGGAATGGTATATAGCACATTCTAACCATGCTTTCCTTCACGGAATCAAAGTGGTTTTGTAACTGGGGTGCAGCTGCCGCGGAAGGTAAAGTTAGATTATTTGTGTTGGATCTGGTTGAGTGTAATGGACACTGTCCTTGCTTCTGTAACTGAATGCGCTTCGGCGCTTGGACAGTAGCTCCAGTTGGCTACCAATAAAAAGACAGAACGCTGCAAGTACCAGCGGGTCAAGCAGCATTCAAGGAGGCAAAGTGTTTAAGTCAAGGATTCAAGTGAGGAGGTTGCATCAGGACTGGAAGGGAACAGAAACGATAACACAGAAAGTTGCAAGTGAAGGGGATGGATGTGGAATGGAAAGTGGTGCTCCGTGGAGCCAGGCGGCCGGCGGCTGAGTGTACAGATGGAACGTGTTAAAGGAGCGTATCAGATAGGATGGTGTGGTAAACCTGGTGGGCGGGCAATTGTGTACGAGGAGAGCACGGGGAGAGTGAATTACATGGGATAGTAAAAGTGTATATCTCCTCCATTAGGTCTTAAGGTACCGAATTGAAATATCATATGTCGCTCTTCAAATATGCGACTGTCCTCTCAGGAGAAACAGAGAAGACCGCGGACAGACAAGTCTGCGTCTGAGTGGAAACGAGAGTTACAAATAACGGGCCATCTAAGGATCCAAATGGCTGTTCCGGGCAGAGCGCTACACGGCTGGCCGCAGGCCTACCCTCTGTTCCACCGATGCAGAGGAAGACATACCTGGAACAAAGCATGCAGTTTACCAAGTTGGGAGGTCCAATGATACGTTCATCATGTTGCAATGGTCCCGTTGTTTATTTCAATCAGATTGCATTCCTTTGCATATTTACTTAAACAATAAACATTTTTAATGATGGTAGAATTTGCGATTCGCATATGGCAGTGCATTGATTGCCAATTCTCATAAATAGTTGTGTTTTTTCTTTTGTTTTGCACCATATTTAACAGTCACTTTAGACTGTTTCACAGTCTCCGAAAAAATAAATATTTTTTATTATTCACACACATTGCTTCAGATATTATTATTTTCAAGGCTTTATAAGAAGATGTGCATCAGAACCTTTTGGTGTAACTAACAAATAATTTTCAAGAGGAACCACATTAAAGGCAGAGACATCGTATTTTTTTAGCTCCTGACATGTTTCATATGTTGTCCATTGTAAGTTGTGAAGTTGTGAAACATCCGTACACACTTTACTAATTTAGCAATGGTCTGTGGCATGAAACAAACAGCCCAATTAACGTGATCGTGACTGACTAATACCAATCATGGCGCCTGTTAATTCCACCCTCGAGATTTCTCTGAATTATAAGTAACAGCTAAATTTGTACCCGTCGAACTGACTAGAAATCTGCCTTCGCTCCCGATATGACCCAATCGGTAATCCTGAAGACGGAGAGTATTTACTATCCTATTCTTGCAATTATTGGAGTTCCTGGTAAGTGTGCCAGATAATGGCTTTATAGAAGAAGGGTCTCGACCCCAAACATCACCCATTCATTTTCTCTAGAGATGCTATCTATCCCGCGTTATGTCCAGTATGTTGTATCTCACAGTGCTTTTAAAGATATATATTGACAAGTTTGACTGAGGATGTTAAACAAGATAGCAAATATATCTGAAACGATTACAGTTACTGCCCAGAATGAATGCAAGCGACCTAATCCAGTAAAATAATGATTTATTAGCGGTACCTGGTCAGAGTATTGTGTCTGCATCACGATTGTAGTGGTTTTAACAATCAAATGAGAAATGCTTGAGTTCCTCTGTCGGTAAAATTATATGATCATATAGTTTCAGTTAAATAACATTTCCGTATTATTTAAGTCGATTTACTAAACAGAAATCCCCTCAACTTCTCCTTCACGCACAGTATATCTTAACAAAGGCAGCTTCGAATGAATAGTCATGCATTTTTTTAGATTTGTTTTAATTCCATGCAGTAAATCCTACGTAGCGCCATTTGACAAAGAACAGGTATATTACGATGGTTTGCTCTATTTGCTGCTCGGCATGGCAGGTCATAACTTTAGACAGCGGTTCAATTAAAATAAGGTCTCGAAATCGTTTGAAGCGTGCTCTGCTTTATCCTGGCACTCCCGCCAAAGGATGCTGGCAGCCCAGGCGGATCCATGCGCATGGTATTGTCGCAGATGTCACCTTCTGCCAGATCACCCATCGGGAAGTAGTACTTGCGTCAAAAAGTGATGCGAATCTGGCGGTGAGCATCCATGAAACTATTTTTGAGGCGTTTTGGGGTCCAACGTAAATTCCAAGTTAAATTTAGTCACGGTCCGTTAAGCGGAGCAATAACGTTAATTTCAATGCATTCTAACAATTGGTTCCAATCTGCACACAGTGAAAGCCATTAGATGCCCATGAGTTGTCCTAACAGATTTATGAACAGTGATTTGGGGAGTAATTATAATTTTAATCTATTGCCGGACTTCTTTATCAGTGGGTGTCATTGAAACAAACAAGGATAGTAAAAATAACGCAAAACGCTGAAAAAATGCCTCAGAATAAGATCATCATATCATATCATCATATCATATATATACAGCCGGAAACAGGCCTTTTCGGCCCACCAAGTCCGTGCCGCCCAGTGATCCCCGTACATTAACACTATCCTACACCCACTAGGGACAATTTTTACATTTACCATCAATGTTAAGATGATGTAGCATTTACATTTCAGGAAGATTTAATTTTTACCTTTAACAAAGCATTCAGAAGGCCTGTTGCTTTGAGATTGTTCCGCCAGATTTAATCGTCACAAATATATTTGTGTCGCTGACAGGGGAGTGAAAAGTTGTGGATGTATTTGTAGACTTGGAAGGATTGTACAGCGGAGATTGTGGCAATCCCGATGTTTAGTTGTTCGGGTCGATGCGGAGCGTGGCACGGCTTTCAAGGAATTCTACATGCATCAGGAAATTGAGAGGCATCACGCCCAATTACCGAAGGGAAATCTGTCTTTTTATTCATGTTACTTGTCCCCCGACCGTGGCGTCGGTGCGATACCTCCATCTTACTGTGCTGAGCTGGCGGACGGTTTGCATGCAACCCATTAGGATTAACAGTAGCCGGAACGCGAGATAGTTAGATATAGACATAGACATAGAAAATAGGTGCAGGAGGAGGCCATTCCGCCCTTCGAGCCAGCACCGCCATTCATTGTGATCATGGCTGATCGTCCCCAATCAATAACCCGTGCCTGCCTTCTCCCCATATCCTTTGAATCCATTAGCCCCTAGAGCTCCATCTAACTCTCTCTTAAATCCATCCAGTGATTTGGCTTCCACTGCCCTCTGTGGCAGATAATTACACAAATTCACAACTCTCTGGGTGAAAAAGTTTTTTCTCACCTCAGTTTTAAATGGCCTCCCCTTTCTTCTAAGACTGTGGCCCCTGGCTCTCGACTCGACCAACATTGGGGACATTTTTCCTGCATCTTGCTTGTCCAGTCCTTTTATAATTTTATATGTTTCTATAAGATCCCCTCTCATTCTTCTAAACTCCAGTGAATACAGTCTTTTCAATCTTTCCTCATATGTCAGTCCCGCCATCCCAGGGATCAATCTCGTGAACATACGCTGCACTGCCTCAATTACAAGGATGTCCTTCCTCAAATTAGGAGATCAAAAGTGTACACAATACTCCAGACGTGGTCTTACCAGGGCCCTGTACAACCGCAGAAGAACTTCTTTAATCCTATATTGAAAACCTCTCGTTATGAAGGCCAACATGCCATCAGCTTTCTTCACTGCCCGCTGTACATGCATGCCAATTTTCAGTGAGTGGTGTATAAGGACACCCAGGTCTCGCTACATCTCCCCCTTACCTAACCTAACTCCATTGAGATAATAATCTGCCTCCTTGTTTCAGCCGCCAAAGTGCACAACCTCACATTTATCTATAATACACTGCATCAGCCACACATCTGTCCACTCACTCAACCTGACCAGGTCACCCTGCAACCTCCTAACATCCTCTTCACAGTTTGCACTGCCACTCAGCTTTGTGTCATCCTCAAACTTGCTATTGTTGCTTCTAATTCCCTCTTTCAAATCATTAATATATGTGGTTTTAGTCACTAATTTTAGTCACCAATCTCCCGTGCGGGACCTTATGAAAGGTTTTCTGAAAGTCTAGATACACTACATCCACGGGCTCCCCTTAATCCATTTTACTTGTAAAGTCCCTTTCATAAATCCATGCTGACTTGGACTTATCCTTTTACTGCTATCCAAATGCACCGTTATTACCTCTTAAATAATTGACTCCAGCATCATTCCCACCATCGAAGTCAGGCTAACTGGTCTGTAATTCCCCGTTTTCTCCCTCGCTCCTTTCTTGAAAAGTGGGATAACATTAGCTATCCTCCAATCCACAGGAACTAATCCTGAATCTATTCAACATTGACAAATGATCACCATTATTCCTAGAGCCATCTCCCTGAGGACCCTGGGATGCAGACCATCAGGCCCAGGGGATTCATCATCCTTCAGTCCCATTAGTCTACCCAATACTATTTCTCGCCTAGTGAAAATTTATTTCAGTTCCTCTAACCCCCTAGATCCTCTGTCCTCCAGTACATCTGGGAGGTTGTTTGTGTCTTCCTTAGTGAAGACAGATCCGAAGTTCATCGTGTTACGTCTTTATATTTTTTCGTATTTGTAGATCATAAATGAGAATGAAAAGTGCCTCCTAAAACAACAACTCGATCATTAAGTTTGCGATGTTATCACTATTGTCCGTTATTCCGATCAGAATGATGAAACGGAGTACAGGCAAAGTATCGGAAACGTTGTATCAAGGAGTTGGAACATCTACCTCGCCCTTAACCTCCATATGTCGAAACAGTTGCATGTGGACCAAAGGAAGCGCAGAGGGGATAACACAGTTCCATTTCATTTCTAGATATGGTCAACTGTTTCCTGTTCTGTGACATCAATATCGCCGGCAAACCAGCGATGGTGAACCACTGGAACATGGCTTGCATTTACTTTAATCCAGTCCAACTTGTTGAAGCATAGCAGCGGAAAGGCTGGGGAAACCGCCAAGGATGCCTGCCACCCAGACAATTCCCGTGTCTCTCTTGTACCTTCTGGGCGAAATATCTGAGCTTGAACGTCGATACTTAAGGAAATATTTATCTCCCTTGCTGTCAGTTTCCAGAACCAATCGCCCATGTCACAGCCCTGTCAAAGCGGCAGTGTCGAGTGATCCTATTCTTAAATCATTCAGTTATCCCGTTTTGTTATTCATGTGTTTTTGCGCTTCTTCAAACTTAATTACAATATTGCGATATCTCAGTTATACTTCCGGTACCTCAATTTCATTGCATCAACTAGTACCTTATGCATGCGTATGAATTACACGAATTTTCTTGCGCCCAGCTTTTTATCAGAAGGACGAATATGAACCTAAGATATTTAAAGAAATGATCAAAGTCTACCATGTGGACCCCGTGCAACCATGATATTTTGTTCCCCTCTCGGACACATGGAGTTTCACCGGACATACAAGACACGTAGACAATATATTGCATAGAATATCCACATTGCTTTGAAAACCAGAAAATGTTTATAAATAACTTTATATTTTGCAAGGAACCATAGACCAGATCCATTTTCAGCATCGAGTCTTGTTTGACATTAGATTGCTGATTCGATGAGCAGTCATACTTTTTCCAAGTCAACATCAAACCCAAATCGTTACAAACATCCTCGGTTTTGAAAAAGAGCGATTATTTTAGCTGTGGAGATGAAAGTTAATTTTACACAAACACACATACACAGACACACACACACACACACACACACACACACACACACACACACACACACACACACACACACACGTATACAGTATATTTACCTGTCAAAGTAAAGTCCCGTGGATTACAATTGAAGCAAATTACATATATTTAACACGTTATCTCTCGTTCCTAATGAAATCTTCTTTCTTCGTTCACAGCAAATTTGTCGGCAATTATTGTCCTGTCATCCCGAAAGTGCGGCCTCTCAGGATGCGTCAGGCAATATTTGATATCAATGGCAGTAGCAGACCTAATGGCTTTCATCGACATTCTGTATGAGATCAAAGAGACATATTTTCCACATTCATTCTTCAATTATACCCCTATTTGCAGACTGCATCTCACACTCATTTATATTTCGCTTGATTGTTCTGTTTGGCTAACTGTCTCTTTTACATTTGATCGATTTGTTGCGATTTGTTATCAGTCGTTACGTACAAAATATTGTACCACGATGACTGCATTGAAGGTTATAACTGCAGTGATTTTGTTCAGCATCTTGGAAAATATTCCAATCTACTTTATCTTTGAACCGCGGGAATTAATTAATAATATGCCCTGGTACTGTTCTGTGAAATCAAGCTTCTACACTTCACCCAACTGGATCGCGTTTTTATGGGTTGAAATTGTCTTGACCCCATTTGCACCATTTGTGTTGATCCTTCTGTTTAACTCCTTAACCATATACCATATTATCTTGGCCAACAGAGTCAGGAGCAAGTTCAGAGGCGAAAACAGAGAGAGATGCCAGCCTGACCATCAGGCTGAGAGCAGGAAGAAATCGATCATTTTACTCGTTGCAATATCTGGTAACTTTATTTTATTATGGATGGTTAACCTCGTGTGCTTCATCTGTGTACAATTCACAGATACATTTTTTTTGGAAACAGATGACAACAACTCATTCCCCATTGCGGAAAAAAGTGGCTATATGCTAAGGTGCTTGAGTACTTGCACAAACACTTTCATTTATGCAGTTTCTCAGAGACACTTCAGAGAGGAATTGAAGCATGTCATTTCACGTCCCCTTGTGGTCATTGCAAATATTTTCAAACGCTGGAGGCATGTTTAGCACGAAACAAATTTTACAGTTTAAATGTAAGTTATTCTTTTGAGAGACAGACATAAAATTTGTAAAGTGCAATGCCGTTTGTCGTGATATCAATTTCCACTATTTGTAGGGATTTATATATTTCCCGTTCAGTCATTAGGAAGCTGTAAGAAAACAAAGCGATGTTTTCCAAAATCTGATAAAGTCATAGATTTGTATATTTGCTTGATTTCGCTGAACCCGTTTGTGACACAACTATGCTTCAATTCCAGTGCCTTTGATTGGGACCAGAAAATGTTTAAATTCACAATAGTGTGTTATCATATCATATCATATCATATATATACAGCCGGAAACAGGCCTTTTCGGCCCACCAAGTCCGTGCCGCCCAGCGATCCCCGTACATTAACACTATCCTACACCCACTAGGGACAATTTTTACATTTACCCAGCCAATTAACCTACATACCTGTACGTCTTTGGAGTGTGGGAGGAAACCGAAGATCTCGGAGAAAACCCACGCAGGTCACGGGGAGAACGTACAAACTCCTTACAGTGCAGCACCCGTAGTCAGGATCGAACCTGAGTCTCCGGCGCTGCATTCGCTGTAAAGCAGCAACTCTACCGCTGCGCTACCATGCCATGGTTATGTTGGAAAGCGAGCTGGATAGACACCATTAATGAATAGAACTTGTGTAGCCTATCGGATGTCAAGGGCGTGGAAAATATAAATGATGTTAGTTTACACTGAGGTGATGTGGACCCATTAATCTCACGATTTCTCTGGCGGATAAGAAAAATAACATGATTTGGGGAAGGGGAGGCGGAAGAAAATGCATTGCTAACATCTGAGCTGGAAACTATTCTTGTAGCAATGCACAGGTATAATATAATAGTTGCAACACACAGCCTGTCAGGTAGCATCCATGGTGGGAGAAACCAGAGTTAATGTGTGTCAATGAACTATTATCGTGCTTGACTATGCAATGTCAATAGACAATAGACAATAGACAATAGGTGCAGGAGTAGGCCATTCAGCCCTTCGAGCCAGCACCGCCATTCAATGCGATCATGGCTGATCACTCAATCAGTACCCCGTTCCTGCCTTCTCCCCATACCCCCTCACTCCGCTATCCTCAAGAGCTCTATCCAGCTCTCTCTTGAAAGCATCCAACGAACTGGCCTCCACTGCCTTCTGAGGCAGAGAATTCCACACCTTCACCACCCTCTGACTGAAAAAGTTATTCCTCATCTCCGTTCTAAATGGCCTACCCCTTATTCTCAAACTGTGGCCCCTTGTTCTGGACTCCCCTAACATTGGGAACATGTTATCTGCCTCTAATGTGTCCAATCCCCTAATTATCTTATATGTTTCAATAAGATCCCCCCTCATCCTTCTAAATTCCAGTGTATACAAGCCCAATCGCTCCAGCCTTTCAACATACGACAGTCCCGCCATTCCGGGAATTAACCTAGTGAACCTACGCTGCACGCCCTCCATAGCAAGAATATCCTTCCTCAAATTTGGAGACCAAAACTGCACACAGTACTCCAGGTGCGGTCTCACCAGGGCCCGGTACAACTGTAGAAGGACCTCTTTGCTCCTATACTCAACTCCTCTTGTTACGAAGGCCAACATTCCATTGGCTTTCTTCACTGCCTGCTGTACCTGCATGCTTCCTTTCATTGACTGATGCACTAGGACACCCAGATCTCGTTGAACTCCCCCTCCTCCTAACTTGACACCATTCAGATAATAATCTGCCTTTCTATTCTTACTTCCAAAGTGAATAACCTCACACTTATCTACATTAAACTGCATCTGCCATGTATCCGCCCACTCACACAACCTGTCCAAGTCACCCTGCAGCCTTATTGCATCTTCCTCACAATTCACACTACCCCCCAACTTAGTATCATCTGCAAATTTGCTAATGGTACTTTTAATCCCTTCGTCTAAGTCATTAATGTATATCGTAAATAGCTGGGGTCCCAGCACCGAACCTTGCGGTACCCCACTGGTCACTGCCTGCCATTCCGAAAGGGACCCATTTATCCCCACTCTTTGCTTTCTGTCTGTCAACCAATTTTCTATCCATGTCAGTACCCTACCCCCAACACCATGTGCCCTAATTTTGCCTACTAATCTCCTATGTGGGACCTTGTCGAAGGCTTTCTGAAAGTCGAGGTACACCACATCCACTGACTCTCCCTTGTCAATTTTCCTAGTTACATCCTCAAAAAATTCCAGTAGATTTGTCAAGCATGATTTCCCCTTCGTAAATCCATGCTGACTCGGAATGATCCCGTTACTGCTATCCAAATGCTCAGCAATTTCGTCTTTTATAATTGACTCCAGCATCTTCCCCACCACTGATGTCAGACTAACTGGTCTATAATTCCCCGTTTTCTCTCTCCCTCCTTTCTTAAAAAGTGGGATAACATTTGCTATCCTCCAATCCACAGGAACTGATCCTGAATCTATAGAACATTGAAAAATGATCTCCAATGCTTCCACTATTTCTAGAGCCACCTCCTTAAGTACTCTGGGATGCAGACCATCAGGCCCTGGGGATTTATCAGCCTTCAGTCCCATCAGTCTACCCAAAACCATTTCCTGCCTAATGTGGATTTCCTTCAGTTCCTCCATCACCCTAGGTTCTCCGGCCCCTAGAACATTTGGGAGATTGTGTGTATCTTCCTCAGTGAAGACAGATCCAAAGTAACGGTTTAACTCGTCTGCCATTTCTTTGTTCCCCATAATAAATTCCCCTGCTTCTGTCTTCAAGGGACCCACATTTGCCTTGACTATTTTTTTCCTCTTCACGTACCTAAAAAAACTTTTGCTATCCTCCTTTATATTATTGGCTAGTTTACCCTCGTACCTCATCTTTTCTCCCCGTATTGCCTTTTTAGTTAACTTTTGTTGCTCTTTAAAAGAGTCCCAATCCTCTGTCTTCCCACTCTTCTTTGCTATGTTATACTTCCTCTCCTTAATTTTTATGCTGTCCCTGACTTCCCTCGTCAGCCACAGGTGTCTCTTACTCCCCTTAGAGTCTTTCCACCTCTTTGGAATAAATTGATCCTGCAACCTCTGCATTATTCCCAGGAATACCTGCCATTGCTGTTCTACCGTCTTCCCTGCTAGGGCCTCCTTCCAATCAATTTTGGCCAGCTCCCGCCTCATGCCTCTGTAATCCCCTTTGCTATACTGTAATACCGACACTTCCGATTTTCCCTTCTGCCTTTCCATTTGCAGAGTAAAACTTATCATGTTGTGATCACTGCCTCCTAATGGCTCTTTTACCTCTAGTCCCCTTATCAGATCAGGATCATTACACAACACTAAATCCAGAATTGCCTTCTCCCTGGTAGGCTCCAGTACAAGCTGTTCTAAGAATCCATCTCGAAGGCACTCTACAAACTCTCTTTCCTGGGGTCCATTTCCAACCTGATTTTCCCAGTCTACCTGCATGTTGAAATCTCCCATAACCACAGTAGCATTACATTTTTGACACGCCAATTTTATCTCCTGATTCAACTTGCACCCTATGTCGAGGCTACTGTTTGGGGGCCTATAGATAACTCCCATTAGGGTCTTTTTACCCTTACAATTTCTCATTTCTATCCATACTGATTCAACATCTCCTGATTCTATGTCACCCCTTGCAAGGGAATGAATATCATTCCTTACCATCAGAGCAACCCCACCCCCTCTGCCCACCTGTCTGTCTTTTCTATACGTTGTGTACCCCTGGATATTCAGTTCCCAGCCCTGGTCCTCTTGTAACCATGTCTCAGTGATCCCTACAACATCATACTTGCCCATGACTAACTGAGCCTCAAGCTCATCCACTTTATTTTTTATACCACGCGCATTTAAGTACAACACTTTAACTTCTGTATTTACCTCCTCTCTCACATCGTTCACAATTGGCCCTGCCCTTAATTTCTTTTCCGCTCTAGAACTTCTGTTCCCATTCTTCCGAGAGTCTTTTGCAATATCTCCTGTATTCCCTTTTACCTCATCTTCACAATTTGTTAACCCCTCCCCCCCCACTACTTAGTTTAAAGCCACAGGTGTCACACTAGCAAACCTGCCTGCCAGAATGTTTGTCCCCCTGCTGTTAAGATTCAACCCGTCCCTTTTGTACAAGTCACCCCTAGCCCAGAAGAGATCCCAGTGGTCCAGAAATCGAAATCCCTGCTCTCTGCACCAGCCCCTCAGCCATAAATTCATACCCTCTATCTCTCTGTTCCTGGCCTCACCAGCACGAGGTACCGGTAGCAGTCCAGAGATAACCACCTTCGACGTCCTACTTCTCAGTGCTTTTCCCAACTCTCTAAACTCCCGCTGTAGCACCTCCTTCCTCTTCCGCCCGACGTCATTCGTGCCCACGTGCACAACGACTTCAGGTTGATCGCCTTCCCTCACTAGGATTTTCTGAAGCCTGGAATGTGGAAAACCTCGGAAGTTGCCGAATACTCTTCGCTGAACGACATTCAATGCCAGACTCCAAGTACCGTGTTGCAAGCGGATGTGAATGTGGAACAGATAGCTGAGCGTTCAGAGCCACTCTCTGGAACTTTGATCTGAAAATAAAAGTAAACAGTTCAGTATTTCCGTGTGTGTGTGTGTGTATGTGTGTGTGTGTGTGTGTTTGTGTGTGTGTGTGTGTGTGTGTGTGTGTGTGTGTGTGTGGGGGGGGTGTTTATTCCTTCTGCGGCGCAGATCACGTTTTGAACGATAAACGTAAGGCGCTAATCTGGAAATATGAAAATTCCTGCTCGGGCAAGGAGGTATATTGTGTTTAACTAAATGTTGGAACGGCATCCGGTAAAAAGCAAATGTCATATCCGGCGTGCTTACGTGGAGCATGACTGAGAGAAACGAGGGAATATGACTATTTGGTGTGGATCGAATGATGAAACATACACACTGAATATAGAGGGGAATAAAATATTTGACTGATAATGTTAGCTGAACATCCGTTTGATGTGAACCTGATAGTGTGGAGGGATTTGTGAGTAAATAAAAACACACCATACTCCAGCATCAAGTTGAAGAAAGTAGGTGAATGTAGAAATGAGAGAAATTGAATAGGCATTTTTTTGAGACCATTGCGATATGGACTAATAAAGAAATAGTGAAGAAAAAATGAAGTACTCTGGATAGAATGCCATGGAATCTTTCATTATCAAAACGAATAAGTTGAGCAAATAGGGCAATGGCATGCCGTTCTAACAGGAAGTTGACAATGGGTGTAGGCAAGATAACCTTTGTGGTCTACGGGTGTACATATTATTATATAATATCTTTATGATGATACTTGCTGCTGATTTTGTCTGGCTCTCCAAATATTTCAGGCATTTACTTTAAATGTTTACGGCCTTCGGGCATATTCCGGTAACATCCCGCCATCCAGCTTTCGTTGATAAAACACTTATTCATCTCAGCACTCTTCTCCGCCTGTGTACATCTCCAACTAGATCAACCGTGATTATTAAGCCTTCAACGCCTTTACTAACCGACACCCCCAACATGTCCGTCCATCAGTCTTCCTAGCCCTCGCCTAACCTCACCTCTCCCACGTTTAAGAGACTAATCTTTCAGTTCACAATGAAGTAAGGATATATTCTAATGTCACTCCACTCACTTTCTCTGACTCCGGCAGCTGCACCTTTCTGTGTCTCCCGTCAGATTAACGACCTTCCGGCCTCCTGCGCCCAAGTCGAATTTGAATCAAATCCATCCATCCATTAATCTTCCGTGGAACCCATTTTCTGTGTGCGCCAATCATGAGAGATTTTCTCAATCGCCTTGCAAAGTGCATATCGACGATATTCGCTATCCTACTCGCCTCAATCATCTTGGTCACCTCATCAAAAAAGACAATCCACTTTGTAAGATATGACCCTTCACGCACGGATCCATCACTCCAAATAACCTGGGCTATGCCTGGCACAACTATCCCCTGTCTTGGTCTCTCTGCCTTCATCACAGGGGACAGACTATCGAATGACGTTTGGTACAAGACTACCCGTAGTTATAAGGACACACTTCCTCACATTCAGCCTCTTCCAACTAGTGATTTCTCAAGTCTACACTACATCTGTCCCCAATACGATGATTATACAATGCAATCCGAGATCTCTTCGTTCCTCATTTAACGTGGTTTCCTCGCAGCTATCATAGATGGATCCTTCCCCTGGGTCTCTCCTGTCTCCCGTAGCTCTGCTCTCACTCCGTCTACCCAGACGGAACAAGGATAGAGTTCCCCAGGTAAACTTCACCCCCAGCAGTCTGCGAATCTAACATAACATCCTTTGATATTTCCGACACCCCCAACGTGAACCCATCACGAGCCACATCTTCGCATCTCAATCCGTTTCCGCCTTCCAAAAAGATCGCTCTCCATGTAACTGATTGTTTCACCCAACGTTTCCCGCCCAGACCATCCCCTCCCCAGGTATTTCCCCTACAACCGCAGGAGAAGGACCATGTAACGCTCTACATCCTCTCTCGCCTCCATGCAATGAAACCAGCAGTACTTCCATGTGAGACAGGATCAGTCAAAGTCAGCATGGATTTATGAAGGCAAAATCAATCTTGACTGATCTTCTGGAATATTGTGAAGATGTAGCAAGTACAATGTATAAGGGAGAGCCAGTGGATCTTGTGTGTCTGGACTTCAAAGAGCCTTTGACAAAGTCCCACACAAGAGATTAGTGTGCAAAATTAGAGCACATACATTGAGGGTAAGATATTCGCATGGACATAGAATTGGTTGGCAGACAGGAAGCAAAGAGTAGGAATTAACAGGTCCTTTTCAGAATGGCAGGCGGTGACCAGTGAGGTGCCGCAAGACTCCGTACTGGGACCCCAGTTAATTACGATATATATTAACGATTTAGACGAGGGAATTAAATGGAATATTAGACCGCCGGTCGAACATCGAAAATGCGTCTAGATTTTAACTTTCGTGACCCATCTCTGGTATCTACTTGAAATTTGGCACAGATTTATATTAAAAATCATAACTCGTTAGTGCAAACGGTTGAACACTAATGTATTAAGATAATTAGAAAAGGAGAAACAGCAAAAGTTAACATTATAGATGTAACGATCTGTCTCGGTGGACACCAGCCAGCCTGTGGAAATAATCCCTTCTGTTTATGAGTTGATTTACACTGTCCCTTTCGTTCTGTCGTTTCCATTCGAGACCCTTCTTCAGACCCGCTGGGTTGCTCCAGCATTTTGTGTCGACCTTCGATTTAAACTAGCATCTGCAGTTCTTCCCTCAATAGCCAACAGTGCTGAGCTATGACTGAAAGATCATTATTCTACTTCTCACAACTTACATCCTCAACGGGTTACAGTACTTTTAATGTTACAGTACTTTTTAATAAACAGCTTTGCCTTACACCAGTTATCTGGAGCACGACTCACTCGACCCGTGTAACATACATTGCAACAATTCTCCTCACTAAAATGAGAACGATCCGTTTAAGACATGTTTGTGGTTTGCCTCACTCTTTAGTTTAAAAAAAAATTGTAAATCTTACTCTTAGTATTTTGCTAATGTTGACAGATTTCAGTAGCATACACGTAGTCCACGAATGAAGAGACGTCGCAGGATACAACCTGACTCAAGAGAGGATGCAGGATATATATTATTTTCAGACTGCTAAAAAAAACTAAACTATAGGCACCAATAACACTTCTGTGAATTTAATTTGGGAAATTACGAAAAGCCAAGAAATTGGAAATTAGACGATTCACGTTTTTTGTCTGTGTCTTCTGTCTACGATTCCTCCAGTGAACCCCAATGATTTACATTGGCGGCGTTCCAAAATGCGAATTAATTCATCATATTCGGCGAAAATTGACTTTCCAGAAGTGTTTTCTTTATTATTCGAATTATGTACAATAATAAATGCAATTAAGACATAACTGGCATCTTATGTGTTTAATTACTCCTAACCTTTGCTTTCAACCCTCGTTAAAACTGTTTTCATTCATTGTGAAGCAATCGGCTGGTGAATGGTTAATAAGCGAATGTTTAATAAAGTGTAACTATTGCACGTAGCTGGACGATCGATAGAAATCGCAACCGATACCGTAGAAGTTACCGTAGTAGATACACGAAGAAGAGGGGGAAAACACGATACTACTACATCTTATTTCGTGTTATTACGAACTAAGTACAATGACCTTGCGATGGGTTTCGACGACATGCATTGCACAGAGGACAAAAGAACCTTCCTCGGAATCCACCGTCACAGGAGCATCAGACGAAATACTGTCCGCCATGATCCCAGTGGGCGCCCTGCCCAGCTAACCTGAAACAAACCGCGTGATTGGTCAATTGACGTCCGAGTCAATGTCAAACGTGCTTTGATTGGACAATTACTATCATATCATATCATATATATCCAGCCGGAAACAGGCCTTTTCAAACTCGGAAAATTGACACGATTTTGGAGGGTTTTTCCATATTTTAAAAATATGTGCAGGTTTTGTTCTTGACGAGTTTCAGATATAATTTCTATAATATTTTTACACACTTTTCTATAAATACAGGTAGATATGGGATGTGGGTCACGACATGAAATGAAAAGGCACTTCGGCCCATGGTCTACAGGGGCCTTTTCTCCCCCTACCTTCGGTCAGACGGTACAGAAGCTCGAAAGCGCGCACCAACAGACTCATGAACTTCCCCCCGGAACGGTCATTCCACAAGCTTGGGTACTGTCCCATTCACCTCTACCCCATTGCAGACATTGGACTTGTCTCTGGAACTGGTGCGCTACAATGCTGGGAACTATATGCTGCACTCTTTGCTCTACACTTCAACTTCACTTGAATATATGTAGTATTACGTTACTATTCACAGCTATTCACTGTACCTCGATACACGCGACAATAATGCACCTAAACCTACTACCACTGACGTTCCTTATTTACCCCTCTACCCTCCCCTCACCTGTATCCACCTATCACTTGTCAGACTTTGTCCAGCCCCTCCTCTCTTCCAGCTTTCTACCCCCATTATAATCAGACTCAAGAAGGGCCCCGACCCATAACGTCACCTGTCCATGTTCGCCAGAGATGCTGCCTGAGCCGCTGAGCGTTTGTTTGTAAAGCCGCCTCTGCAGTTCCTCATTTCTGATGTGCGGGAGGAAACAGTAGATGCTGGTTTTAACTGAATCATAATCATATTCATAGTAGTAATTTATTAGCCAAGTATGTTTTGCAATATACAAGGAATTTGATTTGCCACACAGTCATACCAACAAAAAGCAACAAGACACGACAAGATTGACACAAAATGCTGGAGTAACTCAGCGGCTCAGGCAGCATCTCTGGAGAGATGGGTGAGGTTTCGGGTCGAGACCCTTCTTCAGACTGAGGGGCAGCGGAGAGGGAAACTGGAAGTATGAAAAGGTACAAGACAAACCAGAACACGCACAGATGACCAACGGAAGGTGGAGCCCACAATGGTCTATTGTTGGCGGTGGAAGAGGTGATAACGAAGAGATACAAACAGTGAAACCAGCAGGATGACTAAGGTGCGGGGGGAGGGGGGGGGGGCTTGTCGGAGTGAAACCACGTGCAAATTAGAGGAACAGCAGCTCATGTTGTGCTTGGGCAGCTGACAACCCAGGGGCATGAGCATTGATTTCTCTAATTACAAGTAACCCCTGCGTTCCCTCTCTCTCTGTCCCTCCCCACCCCAGTCATCCCGCTGGTTTCACTGTTTGTATCCCCTGGTTATCACCTCATCCACAGCGAACAGTGAACCTTGTGGTCATCTAGTTTCCCTCTCCGCTGACTCTCGGTCTGAAGAAGGGTCCCGACCCGTAACGCCACCCATCCCTTCTCTCCGGAGATGCTGCCTGGTTTCTGATGCACAGACGAGCCCTGGTCTGCCTCATGTAAGGCGCAGCGCTGCTCCGGCCCACCCGTCCCCCCGGCCCAAGGAAACGAGCCGGCTTACCTTCGTTGTGACGTTGTGGAACTGGATGCGAACGCCCAGTGTCGCTGGGGCCAGGGTTCCCTGAAGGGCCAGGGCGTGCTGGAGGTCCATGAACTCAAACACCTTCTCCGAGGCCCCGACCGCCTTTTTCACGTGAGGGTAGACATGGAGCAGGGCCTGGCGGGGCACACGGCACACCTCAGGGTCACGTCCCTCTCCCAGACGCAGACGCCCCTCCTCCAGACAATAGACAAGAGACAATAGGTGCAGGAGGAGGCCATTCGGCCCTTCGAGCCAGCACCGCCATTCAATGTGATCATGGCTGATCATTCTCAATCAGTACCCCGTTCCTGCCTTCTCCCCATACCCCCTGACTTCGCTATCCTTAAAAGCTCTATCTAGCTCTCTCTTGAATGCATTCAGAGAATTGGCCTTCACTGCCTTCTGAGGCAGAGAATTCCACAGATTCACAACTCTCTGACTAAAAAAGTTTTTCCTCATCTCAGTACTAAATGGCAGACGCAGACGCCGCTCCCCAGATGCCCCTCCCCAGACGCGCCTGCCCAGACGCCCCCCCCCCCCCCCAGAAGCCCGCCCCCCAGACGCCGACGCCCCTTTTCATGCTCACCAGCTGAGGACAGGACCACGGAGACGGCCACGAGGAGGAAGCGTCTGAGATGCGGCCGCAGACAGGACAGCAGTCTGGAGACGAGGCGGTGGCGGGCGTGTGGCCCGGTGTCTGAGCCCCCGTCTGGGGCAGGAAGCGGTGGGCCACCACCAGCCCCAGGGCGGTGACCGGGTAGGCGAGGGGCAGGCGGGTGGGGAGGGGCGTGCAGGAGCTCGGTGTGGGTGGGGCCCGCGGCCAGTGCCAGGCTGGCGTAGCAGGTGGCCAGTGCCGGCCACGGCTCGGCTAGACGCCTGGCGCACAGACGGACCAGCGGCCGCAGGCAGACGGACAGCGCAGCCAGCGGCCCCACCCCCCACAGCCACAGCTGCACCACCGGCCCCACCCCCCACAGCCGCAGCGCCCCGCTCACCACCCAACTGCCCGTAACGTCCAACATGGCCAGTGGCAGCAGCAACACTGGCAACGCCATCCTCCCTACAACACTGGCAGCGCCCACACTCCGTACACAGCACCACCAACACTCTGCCCACCTCACACTCCCATTCCCCCGGCCTGCACACTCCCTCCACACCCCCACCAACACTCTGCCCACCTCCCACTCCCACTCCCCCGGCCTGCACACTCCCTCCACACCCCCACCAACACTCTGCCCACCTCCCACTACCCCGGCCTGCCATTCCCAAACATTTATGCACAGGGCAGTTTCACAGGGATGTGGGCCGCGCGTGAATTGGAATCGTTTCCCTTGATAATAATAAAAATTGTAATTGTCATATGTAGGTTGTCTCAGGGTCAACGGCACAATGAAATGTATTTGACAAGACAACGGGTCACCACAGCAGTAATATTCCAAGGATAAATAAGATTTTAAAAATTACATTCATAAGGTAAAAAGACAATATTAATAATAGGTTAAAAGACAATATTAAAAATAATCAACATATATGATTTGAAATGTATTTATGAGTTCAGAAGCTTGATGGCCTGATGGTAGAAACTGTTCTTAACTCTGGTGGTACGTGCAGACATACTTCTGTATCGTCTGCCTGACGGTAACAAGGAGAACAGTCTGCGTGCTCCGGATAGAACAACAAATAATAGAATACAGCTCCGAATACAATAACAAATAAAGAGCTGGGGAAGCCAGCGGAGCAGGGACCACCCCCCGCCTCCCATCACCCCCCCTCCCCCCCTCCCATCACCTCCCCCCCCCCCCCCCCCCCCCCCCACTCCACCAGATGCCCCTCTGGTGAACAACATGGAGGAGACACAGGGAACTGCAGGTGTCGGAATCTTCAGCAAAACTCAAAGTGCTGGAGGAACGCAGCGAACCAGGCTGCAACGGGGGATGGAATGGACAGGCGACGCTTTGGGTCGGGACCCTTCTTCAGACATCAGTCTTTCAGGCTTCACATCCAGAGAGGGTGAGGAGGAGGGGGGGCGGAGGAGAGGAGGATGGGGAGGAAGGGGCAGAGCAGGGGGGGATGCAGGCAAGGGGAACGGAATGGGGGGTGGAGAGGGCAAGGGATTAGAGCACGTAAGGGGACGGAGAAGGAGAGGGGATGTAGCGGTGGGGGAAGAGTGTAGGGGGGCAGGGGGACGAGGGTAGGGGAAGGGGAAGAGCTTAAGAGGAAGGCTGGGGAGGGGAGAACGGGACGGAGGAATGGGGCGAAGGATAGGGCAGAGTGGGGAGAGAAGGAAAGAGGGGAGGCAGAGGAGGGGGTGGGGTAAGGGGCATGGAGGGTGGGGTGCCCGGCCTCTGGGTCATATTCAGAGCAGCACCCTCAGTACCCCAGCCGCCAAACGCCACAACTCGCACTCTCTACCCCCAACGCCCTCTCCCACCCTCACCCCCCCTACAGCTCCCTCTCCCCTCCCCCTCCCCTCCCCCACTCTCTCCCCAACACCCTCTCCCCCCTCACCCCGCAACTCCCTCTCTTCACCCTCCCCTGCAGCTCCCTTTCCCCCTCTAACTCCCACTCCCCTCCTCAACCCCCCAGCAACACCCTCTGCTCATCCCCCTCCCCCCGCAACTCCGTCTCCTCACCGCCCCCCCCCGCAGTTCCCTCTCCCCCTCTAACCCCCTCTCCCTACGTCACCATCTACCCCAACCTCCTCAACACCACCCCCTCACCACCTCCCTCCCCCAACTACATCCCCTCACAGCCCGACCAACCCCGTCTCCCCCTCTAACTCCCCCCTACCTCACCATCAACACCCGCCAAACCCCTCAACACCACCCCTTCACCAACGCTCTCCCCACCCGCTCCCATCCAACTCACTCTTCTCACCTCCAAACCCCCCCCCCCTCATTCCCCCGCAATTCCCTCACCTCTCCCCACCTCACTCCCTCTTAACTCCCCCCCCCCCACACGTTTAACTCCACCCTCTTCGCAGTTGGTTCCTCTTCTCCCCTCCCCATGCTCGCCGCCTCCTCTCCCTCCGTCTCTCCCCGACCTGCCGGGGGGTGGCAGAGGAGAGAGGGAGCGGGCGTGGAGGGAGGGTCAAGAGGAAAATGGAGCGAGGGGGAAAGGAAGGAGGGGAGAGGAAGGTGGAGAGAAGGGTGAGGAAGTGGAGGGTGGAGGGGGAGATGGGGGAAGAGGAAGGGGAGGGGGAAAGGCGGAGCAGAGGGGAGAGGGAGGAGGAGGAAGGGAGAAGGGAGGGGGAGAGGAGGGGGGTTGAGAGGGGACGGGGCAGAGCGAGGGGGAGGAAAGGGTGGAAAGAAGAAGGGGGAGAGGCAGTGGGGAGGGGAGAGGGGATGAGAAGAGAGGAGATGTAGAGGAAGGGGAGAAGAGACGAAGAGGGGAGAGGAGGAGGAGGGGAGGACAATGGATTGGTGAGAGGGAGAGGTAAGGTGCAGTAGAGCGATGGCGGTGTGTTGTGGAGTGGGGATGGATGCGTGGAGGTGTGTTATGGAGTGGGGAGTGAGGGGTGGGGGTGTATTGGAGTGGGGAGAGATGCGTGGAGATGTGTTGTGGTGTGGGGAGTGAGGGGTGGGGTGTATTGGAGTGGGGAGAGATGCGTGGAGATGTGTTGTGGTGTGGGGAGTGAGGGGTGGGGTGTGTTATTGAGTGGGGGGGAGGGGTGGAGATGGAGGGGATGATTAATGTTGAAGGGGGTATATCGTCAATGATGTGGTGCAGTGAGACAGGTGAGTCCGGGGCAAGTAGACCAGTACATCGTGGGGGTCGGCATGGCCGTGGGGGAGAGGTTACAGTAACGCCCGTGAGCCGTGACCGGGAGGTCATGAATGACTAGTTCACTGGAGATCTTTGTGCCAGTGAGCCGCTGTGTGTTAGACACAGGGACCCTAACGCTACATCTACCACGCATCACCAGCACCCACCTCTTGCACCACCGTGGACTTGATTTCCTTTTCTAATTGTACTTCTGCCCATTCTTCGTTCTTTTGTAATGTTCAGTGTAGTTTATGTATAAGTTTATGTATAAGTGGGTTTAGTGCCGTGTCTGAGTCAGTGTGCCTATGCGCTGCAGCAAGCAATGCCATTGTACTTGTACCTCTCCGTACAAACCCCCCCCCCCCCCCCCCCCCCATTACCCACTCCTCTGCCCCCCGTCCACCAGTTACCCACTCTCCGGCAGCGACAATAACCTTTAACACCTTCAACTTGGATATGCCGTGGTTTATTATTTGGTTTCCAAAAGGCGCCAAGAGTCATCGGGAACGTTTCTCCAGAACCTTTCTCCATCGGGTGGCGCAGCGGTCGTGTTGCTGCCTGACAGAGCCAGAGACCCGGATTCAATCCTAACTACAGGTGCTGTCTGTGCGGAGTTTGTACGTTCTCCCCGTGAACTAATTGGATTTGCTCCGGGACCTCCAGTTTCCTCCCACACTCCACAAATGTATAGGTTTGTCGGTTATTTGGCTTGTTATAAGTGTGATTTATCCCCAGTGTGTGTAGGATCGTGTTAGCGTGCGGGGACCACTGGTCGGTGCGGACATGGTGGGTCGAAGGGCCTGTTTCAGCACTCTAAACTAAACTAAACTAAACTCAACCAAAACCCAATGGCTTTAGGGCAGGGATAAGCGGTGAGAGGGGATGAGGTTCTTGAACCAATCTACACAACCCAGACATTATCTCAGTCATGCAACTCGACAGCCGTGTCTTCGCTACCATGGGCTTGGTTTATTTTATTAATTATGTTTTCGAACTAATATCTTGTTCTTTTTTCTTTCAGAAATATTATAATTAGTGTACAATGTGCTTTTATGTGTTGTCTTTGAAGATGTGTAAATGTGCAAGGTTTCCCTCTCCCACCATCGCTCCTCCTACCCCAGCCTGTCCTCTACCACAACCCCCAACATTCACCGTCCCTCCCCTCTTCCACCACCCCACACCTGCCCCAGCCTGCCTCTACCACTTCACCGTCCCTCCCCTCTTCCACCACCCCACACCTGCCCCAGCCTGTCTACCACTACCCCCCACATTCACCGTCCCTCCCCTCTTCCACCACCCACACCTGCCCCAGCCTGCCTACCACTACCCCCCTCACCCCCTCCCCTCTCCCACCACCCCACACCTGCCGCACCCTGTCTACCACTATTCCCCTCACCGTCCTTCCCCTCTCCCCGCATCCCACATTTGCCTCTCATTCTACTGCCCCCCTTGTTCCCTGTTCACTGTTCCCGACCTTGCCCCCTGTAACCCGCCCCCCGCTCCACTCCCTGCAATCCCACCCCCTGCCTCCCCCACCCCGGCCACTTTAGTTCGGTTTATTATCGTCACGGGCACTGAGGTACAGTGAATAGCTTTTGTTTGTCTGCTATCCAGTCAATGAAACGACTGCACTGTACATGAATATGTACATCAGTCTGAGGAAGGGTCTCGACCCGAGACGTCACCCATTCCTTCTCTCCTGAGATGCTGCCTGACCCGCTGAGTTACTCCAGCATTTTAAGATTAAATACATGAATATAATCGATCGGTGCAAAGTGCCCAGATACAGGATAAATGTTACAGCTGGTACAAGATCCGCCCCCCGTTCCCCCATTACCCACTCCTCTGCCCCCGTCACCTACTCCCTCCCTCTTTTCCCCTTCCGCCCCACCCCTTGTCCCCTGTCTCCTTTCCCCCCTTGTCTCCTCTCCCACTCTTGTCCCCTCCCTCTACCCTAGTCTCGTCTATCCCTCCTCCCTCTCCCCTCTCCCTCTCACCTCCCCTTCCCCTCCCTACATTCCCCTGCCTCCCTCTCTCACCCCCCTCTCCCCTCTTCCCCCTCTCCATCTCCCCTCCCATCACTTCCTTCCACCTTTCCCTCTTCCGTCCCCCTCCCCCTCACACTCTTTCCCTCCACTCCCCCTCTCCCCCCGCTCCCCCTCTACCCCCCCTCCCCCGTTCTCCCTTCCCCAACCATCTGCCCCCTCCCCTCTCCCTCTCCCCATCCCTTCCCCTCTTCCCCCTCTCCCTCCTCCCCTCCCCTCTCCCCTCCCCCTCGCACTCTGCCCCTCTCCGTTCCCTCCCCCCTCTCCCCTCCCCATTCCCTCCACTTCACCCCCTCTCACATCCTCTTCCCTTCCTCCCCTCACCTCCCCCTCTCCCCCTCCCTTCCGTTCTCCCCTCCCCGCTCCATCTCCATGCCCATCTCCCCTCCCCCTCCCCAACACTCCCTGTCTCCACTCCCCCTCCCATTCCCCTCCCTCTCTCCCCTCCACATCTGCGTCTCCCCCCCTCCTCGCCCTCACTCTCCACTCCCCCCCGCCTCTCCTCTCTCCCCTCCCCCTCACCCCTCCTCCCTCTCTAACCGCCCCTGCCCTTCTCTCCTCCCCCTCTCCCCTCTACCTTTCCCACCCCCTCTCCTCTCCCGCTCTCCCCTCCCCCTCTCCCCTCCCGATCTCCCCTCTCCCCTCCCGCTCTCCCCTTCCCCTCCTCCTCTCCCCTCCCCCTCTCCCCCTCCCCTCCCTCTCTCCTTCCCTCTCCCCTGCCCCCTCCACTCCATCTCTCCTCCCCCTCTACCCTCCCGCTCTATCCCTTCCCCCTATCCCCCCCCCTCTCCTCTCCACTCCCCTCCCCCTCTCTCCTCTCCCACCCCCCTCTCTCCTCCCCCTCCACCCCTCTCTCCTCTCCTCTGCCCTCCCCCCTCTCCCCTCCCCCTCCCCTCTCCCCTTCCCCCTCTCCCATCCCCTCCCCCTTTCCCTCCCCCTCCCCCTCTCCCTCTCCCATCCTCCCCCTCTCCCTCTCCCCCTCTCCTCTCCCTCCCCCTCTACCCTTCCACTCTCCCCCTCTCCCCTCCCCCTCTCCCCTCCCCCTCTCCTCTCCCTCCCCCTCTCCCCTTCCCCTCTCCCCCTCCCCTCCCCTTCTCCCCTCCCCATCCCTCTCTCCCCTCCCTCTCCCCGCTCCCACCCCTTTCTCCCTTCGCCTCTACCCTCCCCCTCTCCCCTCCCCCTCTCCCCCCTCCCCTCCCCCTCCCTCTCTCCCCCCTCCCCCTCCCCCTCCCCGTCCCCTCCCTCTCCCCTCTCCCTCTCCCCTCTCCCTCTCCCCTCTTCCCTCCCCATCTCTCCTCCCCTCCCCCTCTCCCTCTTCCCCCTCTACCTCTGATTACCCTCTCCCCTTCCCTGCCCCTCTCCCCTCTCCCTCCCATTCTCCCCTCCCCCTCTCCCTCCCCCTCACCCTCTCCCCTCCCCGTCCCCTCCTGCCCCCTCTCCATCTTCCCGCCCCCTCACCCCTCCCCTCTCCCCTATCCCCTCCCCCCACCACTCTCCCTCCCCTCCCTCCCTTCTCCCCTCCCTTCTCCCCTCCCCTGCCCCTCTCCCCTCCCCTCTCCTCTCCCCTCCCCCTCTGCCCTCCCCCTCCCCCTCTCCCCTCCCCCTCCCCCCCCTCTCCCCTCCCATCCCCCTCTCCCTCTCCCCTCCCCCTCTCCCCTCCGCCTCTGCCCTTCCACTCTCCCCTCCCCCTCTGCCCTCCCTCTCTCCATCTCCCCCCCTCTGCCCTCCCCCTCTCCCCTCCCCCTCCCCTACCCCTCTCACTCTCCCCTCCCCCTCTCCCCTCCCCCTCTGCCGTCCCCCTCTCTCCTCCCCCTCTCCCCTCCCCTCCCCCTCTCCCCTCCTCTCTCCTCTCCCCTCCCCTCTCCACTCCCCCTCCCACCCCCCTCTCCCTCCCCGTTTCCCACTCTCCCCTCCCCCTCCCCTCTCCCCCTCTCCCCTCCCCCACTCCCTCCCCCCCGCTGTCTGGGGATTTCCAAGCTGCAGCGGGGCGCGGCTGCCAGCCGTGTCGCGGCCAATGGGAGCAGAGCGCGGCTGTGAGTCACCAGTTGCTGGGTAGAGCGAGGCTGCACAGGTTGTGTTTCTGTCTCTGAATCACCCGCCGCCCAAAGGCCGCGCGCAGCCCTAATATTCAGCCACCGTCAGAGAGTGATACAGTGTGGAAACAGGCCCTTCGGCCCAACTCGCCCTTCGGCCAGCAATGTCCCAGCTAGACTAGCCCCACTTGCCTGCGCTTGGTCCATGTCCCTGAACACCTGTCCTGTCCATGTACCTGTCTGACTGTTTCTTAAACGATGGGATAGTCGCTGCCTCAACTCCCTCCTCTGGCAGCTTGTTCCATTCACCCACCCCCTTTTGTGTGAAAAAGTTACCCCTCGGATTCCTAATAAATCTTTTCCCCTTCACCTTGAAACTATGTCCTCTGGTCTTCGATTCCACAACTCTGGGCAAAAGACACTGTGCATCTACCCGATCTATTCCTCTCATGATTTTGTTTACCTCTATAACATCCCCCCTCATCCTCCTGCGCTCCAAGGAATACAGACCCATCCTACTCAACCTCTCCCTGTAACTCACACCCTCGAGTCCCGGCAACATCCTCGTAAATCTTTTCTGAACCCTTTCAAGCTTGACAATATCTTTCCTATAACATGGTGCCCAGAACTCTAAATGATCTCTAAACTAAACTGAACACAATATTCTAAATGCGGCCTTATTCATCTGTAACACGACCTCTCAATGTCTCTACTCAATACTCCAACTGATGAAGGCCAAAAGCCTTTTTGACTACTTAATCTACCTGCGACTCCACCTTTGGGGAACCATGCACCCGCAGTCCCAGATCCCTCTGCTCTACAACACTACCCAGAGACCCACCATTCACTGAGTATTTCCTGCCCTCGTTCCACGTCACAAAATGCACCGCCTCACACTTGGACTGAATGCAGGAGATGGACACAAAAGGGCCGCCACGTATCGAGGACCCACGGGAACCCAGCTGGAGGGCCGGTGGGCAGAGGGAGTGCACGGCCTCGACGGGGGAGTGGGCCGCTGGAGGCATTGCAGCTGCCTGGGGCTCGGCTGCACCTGGCGCCGGGGGAAGAGGCCGAGCACGTGGACCAGACGCGGTGGAGCAGCGGTGGAGGACATCACGGCCACACTAGGCCAGGCCGACCCTGCAAGGCCGCCAGGACAACGGGCCCTCACGGTCAGATCAACATCCCAGCATGCACAACAACTGGGACTTGAACATGGCGCCACACTGGCAACGTTGTATTCTGTCTCACTGTGCTGCTGCTGTCCAACAGCACTGTATCTGCAATGCTCATCTAATATGTATCTCAGTGCTCATGTACAGTGATACTTGTTCTCAACTGTATCCAATAATGAATGTCCCTGTACCTCGGTACAGGTGACAAATAAAGTACCCTCCCCCTCTCCCTCTCCCCTCCCCCTCTCCCCTCCCCATCTCCCTCTCCACCCCACTCTCCCATTCGCCGCTCCTCTCCCTCTCTCCCCTCCCCATCCCCCCTCACCTCTTCTCCCCTTCCACTCTCCCCTCCCCCTCCCGTCTCCCCTCCCACTCTCCCCTCCCCTATCCCCTCCCCCTCTAACCCCCACTCTCCCCTCCCCCTCCCCTCCCCCTCTCCCCTCCCCCTCTCCCCTCTACCTCCCCCTCTCCTCTCCCCTCTCCGCTCCCCCTCCCTGCTCCTTTCCCATCCCCCTCCCCCTCTCCCACCCCCTCTCCCCTCCCCCTCTCCCTCTCCCCCCTCCACCTCTCCCCTTCCCCTCTCCCCTCCCCGTCCCCTCTCCCGTCCCTCTCTCCCTTGTCCCCTCCTGCTCTCCCCTCCCCTCTCCCCCCCTCCCCATCTCCCCTCCCCATCTCCCCTCCACTTCCACCCTCTCCCCTTCTCCCTTCCACCTCTCCCCTCCCATCCCCTCTCCCCTCCCCATCTCCCTTCCACCTCTCCCCTCCCATCCCCCTCTCCCTCTCCCGTCCCTCTCCCCCACTCCCCCTACCCTCTCCCCTCCCTTCCCCCCTCCCCATCTCCCTCCCCCTCTCCCTCCCCATTCTCCCCTCCCCCTCTCCCTCTCCCCCCCCTCTCCTCTCACACCCTCCTCTCCCATCCCCTCCACTATCCCCTTCCCCCTCTCCCACTCTCCTCTCCCACCTCCTCTCTCCCTCTCTCCCTCTTCCCTCCCCCCTCCCCCTCTCCCCTCCCCCCCCGCTGTCTGGGGATTTCCAAGCTGCAGCGGGGCGCGGCTGCCAGCCGTGGCGCGGCCAATGGGAGCAGAGCGCGTCTGTGAGTCATCAGTTGCTGGGTAGAGCGAGGCTGCACAGGTTGCGTTTCTGTCTCTGGATCAAAGATACTAGAGGAGCCGGATGGACCACAGGGTTAAAATCGCCAATGCTGAAGTGTGGTCCGCAAAGGAGACATTTTAGTCGGCAAAACACGCCGTAGTTCCGCCTCTCGCGGTGTAATCAGTGTTTTGGGGGAACAATATGTGTGATGAGACCATTAAAATGCAGAATATATCTAATCTCTCAATTCACTGATTTTTGTTATTTTTCTTTTTAAATGTTTCTGCCAACTAAAATGGCGCCATGACGTACACCTCTCCCCTCCCCCCTCTTCCCTCCCCCTCTCCCCCTCCCCCTCGCCCCTCTCCTCTCCCCCTCTCCCCTCCCCCTCTCCCCTCCCCCCTCCCCCCCTTCATCGTCCCTCCATTCTCGCACCACCATACCTGTCCCAGCCTGTCCACACCCCTCCCCTTTCCCACCACCCCACATCTGCCTCTCATTCTACTCCCCCCCCCCACACCTATCACTGTCCCCTAACTTTCTCCGTGTATCCCCCTCCCCTCCACTCCCGGCCATCCCACGCCCGCCTTGGCCACTTTAGTTTGGATTATTTTCGTCAATGGGTACTGAGCTACAGTGAATAGCTTTTGTTTGTCTGCTGTGCATTCAACGATAATACAACACTACATGAATATAATCAATTGGTGCACATATACAGATTAAAGGTTACAGCTGGTACAGAATTCCTCCCCCCCCCCTTTACCCACTGCGCTGCCCTCTCCCTCTCCATCTCCCCCTCTCCTCCCCCTTCCCACTCACCATCACCTCTCTCCCCACTCCCCTCCCGCTCCCCTTCTCCCATACCCTCTCCCCTCCCCCCTCACCTCCTACCCCCTCCTCTCCCCCTCCCATCCCCCTTTCCCCTCACCTCCCCACCCCTCTCCCTCTCACCTGCCCTCTCCCCTCCCTCTCTACCTCTCCCCCCTCTCCTTCTCCCTCTCCCCTCGCCCTCCCGCCTTTCCCCTTCCCTCCCATCTCCCGTCCCCCTCTTCCCTCCCCTCTCCCTCTCCCCTCCCCCCTCCCCCCTCCCTCTCCCTCTCCCTCTCCCCTCCCCCCCTCCCCTCACCTTCTCTCCTCACCCTCCCCTCTCCCCCTTTCCCTCTCCACCTCTCCCCTACCATCTCCCATCCCCCTCTCCCCACCCCTCTCCACTCCCCTACCCCTAGCCCCCTTTCCTTCCCCCCCCTCTTTATTGTCATTCAAAATAAATTGAACGAAAATCATTTGCCACGCTCCCCTCCTCTTCACCTCCCTACCCCTCTCCCCCCCTCCCCTCCCCCCTCCCCTCTCCCCTCCACCGCTACCCTGGCCCACCCCCCCTCTCCCTCCCCTCCTCTCCCACCCCCCCCCCCACTCTCCCCTCCCCCCTCCCCTCCCCTCTCTCCTCCCCGTTTCCCCTCCCCATCCCCCTCTCCCCTCCCCCTCCCCTCCCCCTCCCCTTCTCCCATCTCCCTCCCCTCCCCCTCTCCCCCCTCTCCCCACCCTCTCCTCCCTCCCCCTCTCCCCTCCCCCACTCCCCCCCCCCCGCTGTCTGTTGGTTTCCAAGCTGCAGCGGGGCGCGGCTGCCAGCCGTGGCGCGGCCAATGGGAGCAGAGCGCGGCTGTGAGTCACCAGTTGCTGGGTAGAGCGAGGCTCCACAGGTTGTGTTTCTGTCTCTGAATCACCCGCCGCCCAAAGGCCGCGCGCACCCCTAATATTCAGCCACCGACAGAGAGTGATACAGTGTGGAAACAGGCCCTTCGGCCCAACTCGCCCTTCGGCCAGCAATGTCCCAGCTAGACTAGCCCCACTTGCCTGCGCTTGGTCCATGTCTCTGAACACCTGTCCTGTCCATGTACCTGTCTGACTGTTTCTTAAACGATGGGATAGTCGCTGCCTCAACTCCCTCCTCTGGCAGCTTGTTGCATGCACCCACCCCCTTTTGTGTAAAAAAGTTACCCCTCGGATTCCTAATAAATCTTTTCCCCTTCACCTTGAAACTATGTCCTCTGGTCCTCGATTCCCCTACTCTGGGCAAAAGACACTGTGCATCTACCCGATCTATTCCTCTCATGATTTTGTTTACCTCTATAACATCTCCCCTCATCCTCCTGCGCTCCTTGGAATAGAGACCCATCCTACTCAACCTCTCCCTGTAACTCACACCCTCTAGTTCCGGCAACATCCTCGTAAATCTTTTCTGAACCCTTGCAAGCTTGACAATATCTTTCCTATAACATGGTGCCCAGAACTCTAAATTATCTCTAAACTAAACTGAACACAATATTCTAAATGCGGTCTCACCAACGTCTTCTTCACCTGCAACACGACCTCTCAACGTCTCTACTCAATACTCCAACTGATGAAGGCCAAAAGCCTTTTTGACCACCTTATCCACCTGCGACTCCACCTTTAGGGAACCATGCACCTGCAGTCGCAGATCCCTCTGCTCTACAACACTACCCAGAGGTCCACCATCACTATGTCCTGCCCTCGTTCCACATCACAAAATGCACCGCCTCGCACTTGGACTGACTGCAGGAGATGGACACAAAAGGGCCGCCAGCCCGGAAGACCCGGCTCGCCCGCCACGTATCGAGGACCCACGGGAACCCAGCTGGAGGGCCAGTGGGCAGAGGGAGTGCACGGCCTCGACGGGGGAGTGGGCCGCTGGAGGCCCTGCAGCTGCCTGGGGCTTGGCTGCACCTGGCGCCGGGGGAAGAGGGCGAGTACGTGGACCAGACACGGTGGAGCAGCGGTGGAGGACACCACGGCCACGCTTGGCCAGGCCGACCCTGCAAGGCCGCCAGGACAACGGGCCCTCACGGTCAGATCAACATCCCAGCACTCACAACAACTGGCACTTCAACATGGCGCCACACTGGCAACGTTGTATTCTGTCTCACTGTGCTGCTGCTGTCCAACACCACTGTATCTGCAATGCTCATCTAATATGTATCTCAGTGCTCATGTACAGTGATACTTGTTCTCAACTGTATCCAATAATGAATGTCCCTGTACCTCGGTACAGGTGACAAATAAAGTACCCTCCCCCTCTCCCCTTCACCTCTCCTCTCCCCTCCCCCTCTCCCCTTCCCCTCCCTCCCCCTCTCCCCTCCCTCCCCCTCTCCCTTCCCCCTCTCCCCTCCCCATCTCCCTCCGCCTCTCCCCCCCATTCTCCCCTCTCCCCTCTCCTTCCCCCTCTCCCACTCTCCTCTCCCACCTCCTCTCCCCTCTCCTCCCCCTCTCCCAATCTACCATCCCCCTCTCTCCTCTCCACCCCCCCTCTTCACCCCCCCCTCTCCTCTCCCTTCCCCTCCCCTCCCCCTCTCCCCTCCACATCTCCCTCTCCACCCCACTCTCCCATTCCCCGCTCCTCTCCCTCACTCCGTCCCCATCCCCCTCACCTCTTCTCCCATTCCACTCTCCCCTCCCCCTCCCACTCTCCCCTCCCTCTCCCCTATCCCCTCCCCCTCTCACCCCCACTCTCCCCTCCCCCTCTCCCCTTCTCCCCTCCACTCTCCCCTCCCCCTCTCCCCCCCACTCTCCCCTCTACCTCCCCCTCTCCTCTCCCCTATCCCCACCCCTCCCCGCCCCTCTCCCATCCCCCTCCCCTCCCCCACCCTCTCTCCCCTCCCCCTCTCCCTCTCCCCCTCCACCTCTCCCCCTTCCCCTCTGCCCTCCCTCCCGCTCTCCCATCCCCCTCTCCCCTCCTCCTCTCCACTCCCTCTCCCCTATCCCCCTACCCTCTCCCCTATACTCTCCCCTCCCCCTCTGCCCTCCACCTCTGCCCTCCCCCTCTCCAATCCCCTCTCCCCTCCCCCCCTCCCGCTCTCCACTCCCTCTCTCCCCCCTCCCCCTCTCACACCTCCTTTCCCACCCCGCCCCTATCCCCTTCCCCCTCTCCCACTCTCCTCTCCCACCTCCTCTCGCCTCCCCCTCTCCTCCCCCTCTCCCTTGTCCCTCCCCTCCCGCTCTCCCCTCCCCCACTCCCCTCACCCTCCCCTCTCCTCTCCCACCCCCTCTCCCTCTCCCCCCTCCCCACCCCCTTTCCCCTCCCTTCCCCTCTCCCTCTCCCCTGCCCTCTCCCCGCAACCTCCCCCTCGCCCTCCCACCTCCCTATCCCCACTCCCCTCTTCCCTCCCCTCCCCTCTCTCATCCCCTCCCCCTCTCCCCCCCTCTCCCTCTCCCCTCCCCCTCTCCCTCTTCCTTTGCCCTCTCCCCTCCCTCTCCCTTCTCCCCTCCCCCTTTCCCCTCCCTTCCCCTCTCCCCTCCCCTCTGCCCTCTCCCCCCCTCCCCCTCCCCATCTCCCTTCTTCCTCTCCCCTCCCCCTCTCCCCTCCCCTCCCCACCCCCTCTCCCCCCTCCCCCTCTCCCTCCCCTCTCCCTCCCCTCTCTCCCATCTTCCTCTCCCCTCCCATCTTCCTCTCCCCTCCCCCTCTCCCCACCCCCTCTCCCCTCCCCCTCTCCCATCTTCCTCTCCCCTTCCCCTCTCCCCTCCCCCACTTCCCCCTCTCTCTCCCCTCTCCCCTCTCCCTCTCCCCTCTCCCCTCCCCCTTCCCCTCCCCCTCCCTTCTCCTCTCCCTCCCCCTCTCCCCCTCTCCCCTTCCCCTCTCCCTCTCCCCCTCTCTCCCTCCCCCTCTCTCCCTCTCCCCTCCCCATCTCCCTTCTTCCTCTCCCCTCCCCCTCCCCCTCTCCCCTCCCCCTCTCCCCTCCCCACCCCCCTCCCTCCCCCTCCCCCCCTCCCCCTCTCCCTCCCCTCTCCCT
Organism: Rhinoraja longicauda; assembly: GCF_053455715.1. Lineage (NCBI taxonomy): Eukaryota > Metazoa > Chordata > Chondrichthyes > Rajiformes > Arhynchobatidae > Rhinoraja > Rhinoraja longicauda. The sequence continues at coordinate 37,701,578 of NC_135971.1, read as the reverse complement.
CCCCTCTCTCCCATCTTCCTCTCCCCTCCCATCTTCCTCTCCCCTCCCCCTCTCCCCACCCCCTCTCCCCTCCCCCTCTCCCATCTTCCTCTCCCCTTCCCCTCTCCCCTCCCCCACTTCCCCCTCTCTCTTCCCTCTCCCCTCTCCCTCTCCCCTCTCCCCTCCCCCTTCCCCTCCCCCTCCCCTCTCCCTTCTCCTCTCCCTCCCCCCCTCTCCCCCTCTCCCCTTCCCCTCTCCCTCTCCCCCTCTCTCCCTCCCCCTCTCTCCCTCTCCCCTCCCCATCTCCCTTCTTCCTCTCCCCTCCCCCTCTCCCCTCCCCCTCTCCCCTCCCCCTCTCCCCTCCCCACCCCCCTCCCTCCCCCTCCCCCTCTCCCCCCTCCCCCTCTCCCTCCCCTCTCTCCCATCTTCCTCTCCCCTCCCATCTTCCTCTCCCCTCCCATCTTCCTCTCCCCTCCCCCTCCCTTCCCCTCCCCCTCCCCTCTCCCTTCTCCTCTCCCTCCCCCTCTCCCCTTCCCCTCTCCCTCTCTCCCTCTCCCCTCCCCTCCCCCTCTCCCCCCACGCTGTCAGGGGATTTCCAAGCTGCAGCGGGGCGCGGCTGCCAGCCGTGGCGCGGCCAATGGGAGCAGAGCGCGGCTGTGAGTCATCAGTTGCTGGGTCGAGCGAGGCTGCACAGGTTGTTTCTGTCTCTGGATCAAAGATACTAGAGGAGCCGGATGGACCACCGCGTTAAAATACAGAATACAGATCTTTATTGTCATTCGATACCGAGATACCGAACGAAATTACATTTCCAGCAGTCACAGAACTCAACAAAAAAGAAAAGAACACAAGTCAAGTCAATTTTATTTGTATAGCACATTTAAAAACAACCCACGTTGACCAAAGTGCTGTACATCTGATTAGGTACTAAGGAAAAAAATGAAACATACAGTAACACACAAACATAACAGCACATACAGAACAGTTCACAGCGCCTCCTCAATGGGCCTCAAACGCTAGGGAGTACAAATAGGTTTTGAGCCTGGACTTAAAGGAGTCGATGGAGGGGGCAGTTCTGATGGGGAGAGGGATGCTGAGAGGGATGGGGGAGAGGGGGGGCCGAATAGGATGACCTCAGACTTGCTCTCGTTTAATTGGAGGAAGTTCTGTGCCATCCAACATTTTATGTCCTCAAGGCAGTATAAGAGGCTGTTTAAATTTGACTGGTTGTTGGGTTTCAGGGGGAGGTAAAGCTGAGTGTCATCGGCATAACAGTGGAAAGAAATGCTGTGCCTTTGAATGATTTGGCCAAGGGGGAGCATGTATAGAGAGAAGAGAATGGGGCCTAGGATGGAGCCTTGTGGAACTCCGCAGGAGAGGCTAGCTGGAGCAGAGGAATAAATGCCTATGTTGATGGCGAAACTCCTATCTTTGAGGTAGGAAACGAACTAGCTCAGGGCAGTGCCATCAATGCCAACCGCGTACTGGAGACGGTCAATAAGGATGGTGTGGTCCACTGTATCGAACGCTGCGCTGAGGTCGAGAAGGAGCAGGATTGCACAGTCGCCGGTGTCGATGGCGAGAAGCAGGTCGTTGTGTACCTTCAACAAGGCAGACTCTGTGCTGTGGTAGGCTCTGAAACCTGACTAGAAACTTTCCAGGATGGTGTTTTGGTGTAGGTAGGGCACTAATTGGTTTAGAATTGCCTTTTCAAGGACTTTTGACAGGAATAGCAGTTTGGAAATGGGTCTGTAGTTGCTAGGCAAGGTGGGGTCTAGGTTAGGTTTTTCAGTAGGGGCTGGACCACCGCGTGCTTGAAACAGGTTGGAACAGTGCCAGTGGCCAGAGAACTGTTGACAATAGCACAAGACACACGACCCCAACACAAACATCCATCACAGTGACTCCAAACACCCCCTCACTGTGATGGCAGGCAACAAAACTTCCACTCTCTTCCCCCACGCCCACGGACAGACAGCTCGACCCCTACCGAGGCGACCGACCCGCACTCGGTAAAATTGCAAATGCTGAAGTGTGGTCCGCAAAGGAACCATTTTAGTCGGCAAAACACGCCGCTGATCCGCCTCTCGCGGTGTAATCAGTGTTTGGGGGGAACAATATGTGTGATTATACCATTAAAATGTGGAATATATCTCATCTCTCAATTCACAGATTTTTGTTATTTTGCTTTTTAAATGTTTCTGCCAACTAAAATGGCGCCATGACGTACTCCTCCCCACTCCCCCTCTCCCCCCCATTACCCACTGCCGAGCCCTCTCCCCTGTCCCCACCCCTCTCCATCTCCATCTCCCCCTCACCTCTCTCCCCACCCCCCTCCCCTTCTCCCAAACCCTCTCCCTCCCCTCCCCACAATGCCAAGAGTGTCTATTTGAAATTTGAATTAGGTGGACTGCAATTACCAAATTTTTAAAATTACTATCTGGCAGCACAAATGAGTTTTATTTCATCCTTTTAAGAAGAGGGTGGAAAAACAGCATGGGTTAAAATTGAAATGGATAAAATAAAAGAACTATGCCCAGAAGAATTTATCTATAAATGGGAAGCGAAGCTATTAGTTAAGGATCAAGAGTCACCTTTGCTAAAACATTTAATTAATATATTGTTGAAAACAGTTAAAGCTAATGATAAAAGATTTTTTCTAACAGCTAAAACTCCATTAGTAAAAAATAGATTACTGCCGTTTGCTTGGAATAATCAAATATTACAAGTCTGGTAACAGAAGGGTATTAAACATATGGGAGATTGCTACGAAGGAAATAATTTTTTGACATTTTCTCAATTGAGAAACAAATATCAAATTCCAAGGAATAGTATTTTTTTCTATTATCAATTACAATCTTATTTAAGGGAAAAGTTAGGTAATTCAATGTTTTTATTTCAAATTAAAGGAATAGAATCCCTGATTCAGGGCAAGGGAACTAAAAAAATTATATCTTCAATGTATAAATTGTTACAAAAATCTAGTCCAAAGACAGGAATTCAAAAATCAAGACAAAGATGGGAAACAGATCTGAATATTAGCATTGATGAACCAAGTTGGGAAAGATTGTGTTTAGAAAGTATGAAAAATACTATTAATGTGAGATATAGTTTAGTACAATACGATATTCATTTTTCAATTTGAGACGCTTGTTCAATATAATATATTCAAATAGAATATTAAACGAAGATTTAGCAATCATTTCGCTAGATGCTGAAAAAGCATTTGATCAAGTAGAATGGCCCTATCTTTTCTCAGTGATGGAAAAATTTCAACTAGGTGAAAATTTTTGTTCATGGGTGAAACTTCTATGTACATCCCCAACAGCTAGAATATTAACTAATCAAATGCTGTCATCCAAATTTCATTTATCTAGGGGTTGTAGACAAGGATGTCCACTATCACCGCTTCTATTTGCCCTTATTATAGAACCACTTGCTGAGAGTATTAGATCAAATTCAGATATTCATGGCTACAACACTAAACATACAACCAATAAAATTTCTTTATATGCGGATGATGTGTTAATATATATTACAAAGCCAGAAATTAGCATTCCGAATTTATTAAATCTCATAACTCAATTTGGTTCATTTTCAGGTTATAGAATTAACTGGTACAAAAGTGAAATTATGCCAATAATGGAGCATAATCCGGCCATACTTCAACAATTTCCTTTTAAAATTGTCTATGAAAAGTTTAAATATCTTGGAATTTACGTGACTAGGAAATATACTTCTTTATTTAAATTAAATTTTCCTCCTTTATTTACTAAATTACACAGAAATATCCAATTTTGGAAAACACTTCCTATATCATTAGTTGGTCGTAGTAATGCTATAAAGATGATCTTTCTTCCACAGCTACTATACTTCCAAAAAAGTTTTTTTTTAAAATTGATTCAATTGTTACTAATTTTATTTGGGACTACAAGACTCATAGAATAAATAAAAGACATCTATGTAAGTCTAAAATTAATGGAGGAATTGCCTTACCTAACTTTTTATTTTATTATTGGGCGGTTAATATTAAAAATATAACCTGCTGGTTGGATGATTCTGATCAACAACCGGATTGGTTAAAGATGGAGAAAGAGGATTGTTTACCATTCGATATTGGTGCGATCCTCTTAGCTCCAATAAATTTAAATAAAAAAACATATGGAGGTAATCCCATTATACACAGTGTTATCCGTACCTGGAAACAATTAAATCTTACTTTAAAACTGAGTAAATTATCTGTTTTCCTTCCTATTGCGAATAATCCTTCTTTTAAACCGTCTGTCTTAGATAGAGGCTTTGCTCAATGGAAAAGTTATGGAATTAAAAGGGTGGGAGATCTTTATCATAAGGGAACTTTTCTTTCTTTTCAGGATTTACAGCAGAAGTACGGATTACATGTTAATAATTATTTTAGATATTTACAACTTAGAGATTATGTAAAATCACACATGCAAGAATATAAGTTTAGAGGTCCAGAAACACTTGATGTATGCCTGAATCGACATTATAATTCAAATAAATTAATATCCTTTATTTATAATACTCTCCTTGACACTGACATTCCGTCATCAGAATCTTATAGACGAGCATGGGAGGACGAATTGAATCAACTTATAATGCAAGATATATGGGATGAAAGTTTACAACATATACATCAATGTTCATTAAATACTAGACATTCCTTAATACAATTTAAAATAATACATAGATTACATTATTCGAAGACGAAATTAAATAGGATTTTTCCTAGTATCTCTCCTATGTGTGATAAATGTCAATTTCAAGAAGCTAATTTAACTCATATTTTCGTAACTTGTATAAAAACGCAAAACTTCTGGTTGGAGATTTTTTAAATAGTTTCTAAAGTTATTAACAAAAAATTAGATATTGGTCCAAAATTAATTATATTAGGATTATCAGAACATACTACAAATTTTACAGCAAGTCAGGTACATTTTCTTGATTACAGTCTAATAACTGCGAAAAAATTAATACTTAAATTTTGGAAAAAAACAATAACCCCCACAATTAAAATGTGGACTATGGAAATGACAGAGACCCTGCATTTGGAAAAAATAAGATTTGCCTTAATTGACAAACCTGAGTTATTTTTAAAAATATGGTCTCCATTTATTGAATTTTTAGAAAAGTAAATGGGTTTGGCACAGGACTAAAATAATTTTTTTAAATTAAAAGTTGTAACTTGAGTTAGGGGTTGGATGTACTGCTATTGTCTCCCGGATCTACTCCCTTTAATTTTTATAGTTAGATCCTTTTTTTAAAAATATATATATTTTTTAACCCTCTTATTCTCTCTCCCCAAGTTTATAGTTTTGTTGTTGTTGTTTTTTTCTACTTTCTCTCTTCAAAAATTTAAAAATTGAAGCTATGTAAGAACTCTGTAACAAATGTGTTTTTTAAAATTTCTATTTGTACATATGCTTTTCAAAAATTTAAAAAAAAACAAAAACAAAAAAAACAATACAATTTTTTACATCAACTATATTTAAATCCGAAAAAATTAAACAATTTAAATCCAAATTTACCTGAAATTTGTTTTAGATGCAACCAGGATGTGGGTACTTTTTTACACTCCACATGGGCATGTCCTAAGGTAACTCCTTTTTGGAAAGACCTAAAAAACTTTTTGGAACAATTGATGAATAAGACCATACCATTGGATTCAAGGTTGTTTTTATTGGGAGATACTAAAGGAATATTACCAAGATTAATTTTAGATAAATATCAGGAAAGATTTCTCAAAATAGCAATAGCAATAGCAAAACAATGTGTGGCGGTCACTTGGAAAGATCACAATGAAATAAGGATTGCAAGATGGTATGCAGAAATGCGTAGTTGTATCCCATTAGAAAAAGCTACTTATAATCTGAGAAATAAATATGATTTCTTTTTGAAACTTTGGAACCCATTCACTTTAAAACTAGGATTAAGAATTGGAAATATTTAATTTCAGGATTGTTTTGATACCCCTAAAAAGAATTTAATAAGAAATTAGCCGGAAGTGTTTCCTTCTTGTCTCCAGGTTTCCTTCTTTCTTCTTTCTTTCTTTCTTTCCTTTATAAAATTTTATTTCTTTATCTTTCTTCTCCTTTTTCTTTTTTTTTCTAACTGGGGGGTGGGGGGAGGGGGGTTGTGGGTGGGGAGATAATACGGAACAATACAGGTATAATGGAATTTAAATGTATAATCGAATTTATAATGTTGGTACCATCGCGTACTATGAGTTCATACATGTATTTGTTTTGTTAAAATTTAAATAAAAATTTTTTTTAAATAAAAAAATAAAAAAAGGAATGGCAGTTTGGAAATGGGTCTGTAGTTGCTAGGCAAGGTGGGGTCTAGGTTAGGTTTTTCAGTAGGGGCTGGACCACCGCGTGCTTGAAACAGGTTGGAACAGTGCCAGTGGCCAGAGAACTGTTGATAATAACACAACACACACGACCCCAACACAAACATCCATCACAGTGACTCCAAACACCCCCTCACTGTGACGGAGGCAACAAAACTTCCACTCTCTCCCCCCCTGGCCCACGGACAGACAGCTCGACCCCTACCGAGGCGATCGACCCGCACTCGGTAAAATCGCAAATGCTGAAGTGTGGTCCGCAAAGGAACCATTTTAGTCGGCAAAACACGCCGTTGTTCCGCCTCTCGCGGTGTAATCAGTGTTTTGGGGGAACAATATGTGTGATTATACCAATAAAATGTGGAATATATCTCATCTCTCAATTCACAGATTTTTGTCATTTTTCTTTTTAAATGTTTCTGCCTACTAAAATGGCGCCATGACGTACTCCTCTCCCCTCCCCCTCTCCCCTTTACCCACTGCCCTGCCCTCTCCCCTCCCCCTCTCCCCTTTACCCACTGCCCTGCCCTCTCCCCTCTCCCTCTCCCTCTCCATCTCCCCCTCACCTCTCTCCCCACCCCTCCCCCTCCCCTTCTCCCATACCCTCGCCCTCCCCTCTCCCCTCCCCTCCTCTCCCCCCTCCACCTTTCCCCTCCCTTCCCCTCTCCCCCTCCCCGCCCTCTCCCGGCTCCCTCCCCTCCCCCCTCCCCTCCCCTCCCCTCCCACCTCTCCCCTTCCCTCTCCCTCCCCCCACCCTCTCCCCTATTCCCTCCCCTCTCTCATCCCCTCCCCCTCGCCCTCTCCCCCTCTCCCTCCCCCCTCTCCAATCCCCCTCTCCCCTCCCCTCTCCCTCCAGCCTCTCCCCTCTCCATCACCCTCTCCCCTGCCCCTCTCCCCCCTCCCCCTTCCCTTCCCCTCTCCCCTCCTCCCCTCCCCCTCTCCCCCCCTCCCCTCCCCCTCTCAATTCGGATTCCCCAACATCATTTTGTGCCCCCCCCTCTACCTCCCCCACTCCCCCTCCCACTCCCTCTCCCTGTCTGTCTGTCTCTCTCTCTCTCCGCCGCCCCCTATCTCTCTCTGTCTCTCCCTCTCTCTCTATCTCTCTCTGCCCCCCCCCGTCTCTCTCTCTCTATCTCTCTCTCTTTTTCTCTCTGCCTTTTTTTGTCAATTACTCTTATCTCGCTGTTTCTATCTCTCATTCCCCATTCTTTCTCTCTCTCTCTCTGTCTGCGCCTCTCTATCTCACAGTCCCTCTGACTGCGGTTTTGTCCCGTTTGCTGTTTCTCTCTCCACCTCTCACTGTCCCACTGCCCTCTCTCTCTCTCTCTCCCTCTCACTCACACACCCTGACACCGCTCTCTGACTGCTGCCCCTGTCCACGACCCTGTCAGATCGTGTCTCTGTGCGCGATGCCACCAGCCACCCCTTGCCCTGGGCAACTCCCCGTGGCTGGGCGCGGATCCGAGTCACTGCGCCCCAAGCGAAGCCGCAGCTGGAAACTGAAACAGCGAGAGCTGCAAACGCTTCACTGACGAGGCGGCGTTACTGGAGAGCGGGGGAGATCAATGTCCACGTCCCAACCCCCGCCCGGCTCCCTGCCGCAGATCAGAGCTGGAGGTGGGGTGGGGGAGGGGGGAGGGGGGGGCGGTGGACAAGGCTCGGTGTCGGTGAGGGACAACACACTGCAGTCACTGGGATCTGGAAAGGGGATCCGTGGTGGAGACGGTGCATGTTGTTGTTTCAGGTGCAGACCCTGCATTCACAGCCCCTGATGCAGAGTCTCAGCCCCAAACCGCTACAGGCCCTTTTCTACCCCTTTCATCTCCACGGATGCTGCGCGACCCGCTGAGTTCTCACAGGCTGCTGTTGTTTTTATTACAAAGTCAAAGAGCACGAAACAGGCCATTCGGCCCGACTAGTTAATAGCGGCCCTTCTAAGCTAGTCGCATTTGCCCACATTTGGCCCAAACCCCTCTAAACATTTCCCATCCATGTACCTGTCCAAGTGTCGCTTAAGTGCGGTTATAGTACCGGGTCTCAACCACATACTCTGGCAGCTCGTTCCACAAACCCACCATAGTGTCTATGACTCAGGACTCATGTCCCCAGGGTCTGTGTAACTAGGGTGTGTGTGTGTGTGTGCGTGTGTGAGTGTGTGTGTGAGTGTGTGTGTGTGAGTGTGTGTGTGTGTGTGTGTGTGTGTGTGTGTGTGTGTGAGTGTGTGTGAGTGTGTGTATGTGTGTGTGAGTGTATGTGTGGGTGTGTGTGGGAGTGTGTTTGTGTTTGTGCGTGAGTGTGTGTGCGGGGGAGGGGGTCACGGCTGTGGCCCCCATGTCTGGGTCCACAGAGTCTCTCTCCACTAGGTCCGCGCCTCTAGTCTGTTCCGAGTCTCTATCCTTAGATTCTGTCCCAGGGACTGTCCTTAGTCTGTCCCATGGTCTGTGTCCCAGGGTCTGTGTCTCAGGGTCTATGTCATGGTCTTTGTCGGAGTCAGTGTGTCAGGGTCTGTGTGTCGGGGTCTGTGTGTCAGAGTGTGTGTGTCAGGGTGTGTGTGTCAGGGTGTGTGTGTCAGGGTGTGTGTCAGAGTGTGTGTGTCAGGGTGTGTGTGTCAGGGACTGTGTGTCAGGGTGTGTGTCAGGGTGTGTGTGTCAGGGTGTGTGTGTCAGGGTGTGTGTGTCAGGGTGTGTGTGTCTGCGAGTGTGTGTCAAGGTGTGTGTCAGGGTGTGTGTCAGGGTGTGTGTCAGGGTCTGTGTGGGTGGGTCTCGCCTCTCTCTCCCGCTTCTGAGAATGGTCAGTGTGGAGAGAGTGCCCAGCTTCATGTTTCTGGGCACACATTTCGGAGGACCTAACATGGTCCAATAACACTGCTGCGCTGGTCAAGAAGGCGCAGCCACGACTGTTCTACCTAAGAACACTGAAAAAGTCTGGTCTGCCCCAACAGCTGCTGACGACCTTTTACCGCTGCACCATAGAGAGCATCCTAACGCATGGCATCCCTGTGTGGTATCTCAGCTGCACGGAATCAGAGAGGAAAGCTCTTCAGCGGGTAGTCTATAGGGCTCAGAGGACCATCAGAGCTACCAGCTACCAGCCTTGGAGGGCATCTACAACACACGGTGCCCCAGGAAAGACACCAGCATCCACAAAGACTCCTCACACCCCTGCAACAGTCTGTTCGAACTTCTACCATCGGGCAGACGATACAAGGCCTTCTACGCCCGCACCTCCAGACTCAGGAACAGCTTCATCCCCAGGGCCATAGCTGCTATGAACCGGTCCTGCTGAGCCGGGCGGTCACATCGCACAGTGAACCGGCACAGACCTACTTGCACTTTATTCTGTTTTAAAACTTCTAATTTGTTTCATTAGGTTGTTTAAATGAATACTGATTAGCTAATTGATTATTGCATCGTATGGGAGGCGCATTCCCAATCTCGTTGTACCCCCCCTACAATGACAATAAAGATAAATGTGAGGTTTTCCACTATAAATGTGAGGTTGTCCACTATAAATTACCACTATAATCACCAAATCCACCCAAAACTTCATCCTCAATATTGATGGTCTCCCAGTATCCACCTCCCCTCACATCCGGAATCTTGGAATCATCTTTGATCAAACCCTCTCCTTCGACAAACACATCAAACACATCACAAAGACAGCCTTCTTCCACCTCAAAAACATTGCCCGTCTCCTACCATCCCTCTCCTCCACAGCTGCAGAAACCCTCATCCACGCCTTCATCACCTCCCGTCTGGACTACTGCAACAGCCTCCTCTATGGCTCACCCTCAAAAATCATCAGTGAACTTCAATACATTCAAAACTCCGCTGCCCGTTTACTCACCCACTCCCCAATCCGTGACCATATCACCCCCGTCCTTTACAAACTCCCCATCCCCCAGAGAATCCAGTACAGAATCCTCCTCATGACCTACAAAGCCCTCCATAACCTGGCCCCATCCTACCTGACTGACCTCCTCCACAGGCACACTCCCACCTGCACCCTCCGCTCTGCTGCTGCCAATCTCCTTTCCCCCCCCCCCCCCCCCCCCCATCCGGACCAAACTCAGATCCTGGGGGGACAGGGCTTTCTCCATCGCTGCTCCCACCCTATGGAACTCACTACCCCAAACCGTCAGAGACTCCTCCTCACTCACCACATTCAAAACATCACTGAAGTCTCACCTGTTCAGCACTGCTTTCAACCACTGAAGGTCACCTCACCTTCTGTCTCCTTTCTCTGTTCGTTTACTTATTTATCTATTTATTCACTTCTCTATGTTCTAGAAATCCCTGTAAAGTGTCTTTGAGTGTTTGAAAAGCGCTATATAAATGTAATGCATTATTATTATTATTATTATAAATGTGAGGTTATCCACTATAAATGTTAGGTTATCCACATAAATGTGAGGTTATCCACTTTGGTGGCAAGAACAGGAAAGCGGACTATTATCTGAATGGTGGCCGATTAGGAAAAGGGGAGATGCAACGAGACCTGGGTGTCGTGTTGCACCAGTCATTGAAAGTAGGCATGCAGGTGCAGCAGGTAGTGAAGAAAGCGACTGGTATGTTGGCATTCAAGTCAAGTCAAATTTATTTGTCACATACACATACACGATGTGCAGTGAAATGAAAGTGGCAATGCGTGCGGGTTGTGCACAAAAAGAATTACAGTTACAGCATATAAATAAAGTTAATAAGTTACTATTAGTGTCGACAAAAATTTAGTCTCTGGGGTTATAAAAGTTGACAGTCCTGATGGCCTGTGGGAAGAAGCTCCGTCTCATCTTCTCCGTTTTCACAGCGTGACTGCGGAGGCGTTTGCCTGATCGTAGCATGTGGAACAGTCCGTTACTGGGGTGGCAGGGGTCCCTCATGATCTTGCTTGCTCTGGATCTGCACCTCCTGATGTATAGGTCCTGCAGGGGGATGAGTGTAGTTCCCATGTTGCGTTCTGCCGAATGCACTACTCTCTGCAGGGCCATCCTGTCCTGGGCAGAGCTGTTCCCAAACCAGACTGTAATGTTGCCGGACAGGATGCTCTCTACAGCCCCAGAGTAGAAGCAATGAAGGATCCTCAGAGACACTCTGAATTTCCCCAGTTGTCTAAGGTGGTAAAGGCGCTGCTTAGCCTTACCCACCAGTGCGGCAATGTGCGTTGCCCACGTCAGATCCTCTGCGATGCGGACTCCCAAGTATTTAAAACTGCTCACCCTATCCACAATAGACCCATTTATCTCCAGTGGCGTGTACGTCCTTGGATGTTTAGCCCTTCTGAAGTCCACAATCAGCTCCTTTGTTTTAGTGACATTCAAGAGGAGGCTATTGTCCTGACACCAGAGTGCCAGATCAGCCATCTCCTCCCGGTAGGCCTTCTCATCGTTGTTGGAGATCCGGCCCACCACCACAGTGTCATCAGCAAACTTGATGATGGAGTTTGAGCTGAACCTGGCCCCCACAGTCATGTGTGTACAGGCAGTACAGTAGGGGGCTAAGGACGCAGCCCTGGGGGGATCCTATGTTCAGGGTGAGGAAGCTAGATGTGTGTTCCCCCATCCTGACCACTTGGGGCCTGGCAGTGAGAAAGTCCAGGGCCCATAGTGAGGGGATTTGAGTATAGGAGCAGGGAGGTTCTGCTGCAGTTGTAAAGGGCATTGGTGAGACCACACCTGGAGTATTGCGTACAGTTTTGGTCTCCTAATCTGAGGAAAGATATTCTTGCCATAGAGGGAGTACAGAGAAGGTTCACCAGATTGATTCCTGGGATGGCAGGACTTTCATATGAAGAAAGGCTGGATAGACTCGGCTTGTACTCGCTGGAATTTAGAAGATTGAGGGGGGATCTTATAGAAACTTACAGAATTCTTATGGGGTTGGACAGGCTAGATGCAGGAAGATTGTTCCCGATGTTGGGAAGTCCAGAACAAGGGGTCACAGTTTAAGGATAAGGGGGAAGTCTTTTAGGAACGAGATGAGAAAGTTTTTTTTCACACAGAGAGTGGTGAATCTGTGGAATTCTCTGCCACAGAAGGTAGTTGAGGCCAGTTCATTGGCTATATTTAAGAGGGAGTTAGATGTGGCCCTTGTGGCTAAAGGGATCAGGGGGTATGGAGAGAAGGCAGGTACGGGATACTGAGTTGGATGATCAGCCATGATCATATTGAATGGCGGTGCGTACAGGCTCGAAGGGCCGAATGGCCTACTCCTGCACCTATTTTCTATGTTTCTATGTTTCGATATTGTATTGTGTTGTATTGTATTGAGCTTTCGCTTTCATGAGCTAACCTCCCGAACTCCACTCTACCCGGCAACCGATGACGCGGGGCCAGCTGCGCTGCTGATTGGACAGACTCGGCTATTTTTCACCACCTTATATTCAACCGCGCATGCGCCCAGGACTCACAGACTCCCCGGGACCCGGACAGACCCGGACAGACCATGGGGTGCCCGCTGCTGCTGCTGCTGCTGCTGCTGCTGCTGCCCGCCCTCCTGTGGGCAGCTCAACCCACAGGTGGGTGACGGGCAGTGACGGGCTGCCAACCCAGGCCCCCACACTGGCTGAGGGGCAGAGTCAGTGGGTGAGGGGCAGTGGGTGAGGGGCAGTGGGTGAGGGGCAGTGGGTGAGGGGCAGTGGGTGAGGGGCAGTGGGTGAGGGGCAGTGGGTGAGGGGCAGTGGGTGAGGGGCAGTGGGTGAGGGGCAGTGGGTGAGGGGCAGTGGGTGAGGGCAGTGGGTGAGGGGCAGTGTCAGTGGGTGAGGGGCAGTGGGTGAGGGGCTGGGTGAGGGGCAGTGGGTGAGGGGCGGAGTCAGTGGGTGAGGGGCAGTGGGAGAGGGGCAGTGGGTGAGGGGCAGTGGGTGAGGGGCAGTGGGTGAGGGGCAGTGTCAGTGGGTGAGGGGCAGTGGGTGAGGGGCAGTGGGTGAGGGGCAGTGGGTGAGGGGCAGTGGGTGAGGGGCAGTGGGTGAGGGGCAGTGTGTGAGGGTCAGTGGGTGAGTGTCAGTGGGTGAGGGGCAGTGTCAGTGGGTGAGGGGCAGTGGGTGAGGGGCAGTGTGTGAGGGTCAGTGGGTGAGTGTCAGTGGGTGAGGGGCAGTGTCAGTGGGTGAGGGGCAGTGGGTGAGGGGCAGTGGGTGAGGGGCAGTGGGTGAGGGGCAGTGTGTGAGGGTCAGTGGGTGAGTGTCAGTGGGTGAGGGGCAGTGTCAGTGGGTGAGGGGTAGTGGGTGAGGGGCAGTGACAGTGGGTGAGGGGTAGTGGGTGAGGGGCAGTGTCAGTGGGTGAGGGGCAGTGGGTGAGGGGCAGTGACAGTGGGTGAGGGCAGTGGGTGAGGGGCAGTGACAGTGGGTGAGGGGCAGTGGGTGAGGGGCAGTGACAGTGGGTGAGGGGCAGTGACAGTGAGTGGGGGGCGGTGGGTGAGGGAATGGAAAGTCTCATCTTGGGAGCAGATGAGGCCGAGGCAGAGAAGTTGGGAGCAGGGAATAGCGTGATTGCAAATGTCAGGGAGGGAGGATGTGAAGTGCAGGTAACTGTGTGAGTCGGGAGGTTTGTCGTAGACATCAGTCAATAGTCTGTCCCCTGTGATGGAGACAGAGAGATCACTAAAGGGGGGAGCTGCATCAGAGAGGGTGCAGGTGAATGTGAGGCCAGGGTGGGTTAGTGATGACGTGCATTACATCGATGAGTTCTGCACAGGTGCAGGAGGCAGCCCCGATGTAGTGGTTGATGTAGTGGAGAAAGAGTTGTGGGATGGAGCCAGTGTACGTTTGGAACAAGGACAAAATAGTGTTATTTACAATATTTCTACACAATTTAGATGAGGGGATTAAATGTAACATCTCCAAGTTTGCGGATGACACAAAGCTGGGTGGCAGGGTGAGCTGTGAGGAGGATGCTATGAGCTGCAGAGTGACTTGGACAGGTTGGGTGAGTGGGCAGATGCATGGCAGATGCAGTATAATGTGGATAAATGTGAGGTTATCCACTTTGGTGCCAGGAACTGGAAGGCAGATTATTATCTGAATGGTGTCAGATTAGGAGAAGGGGAGGTGCAACGAGACCTGGCTGTGCTTGTACATCAGTCACTGGACCTGCAGGTACAGCAGGCAGTGAAGAAGGCTAATGACATGTTGGCCTTCATTGCGAGAGGATCTGGGTTTATTAGTACGGAGGTCTGACTGCAGATGAAACAGGGCCCTGGTGAGACCGCACCTGGGGTATTGTGTGCAATTTTGGTCTCCTAATTTGAGGAAGGACATTATTGCTTTTGAGGGAGTGCAGCGTAGGTTCACCAGGTTAATTCCCGGGATGGCGCGAATGACATATGATGAAAGAATGGGTCGACTGGGCTTGTATTCACTGGAATTTAGAAGCATGAGAGGGTATCTTAAAGAAACATCAAATTCTTGAAGGATTGGACAGACTAGATGCAGCAACAATGTTCCCGGTGTTGGGGAAGTCCAGAACCAGTGGTCACAGTTTAAGAATAAGGGGTATTCAAGATAGAGTTAGATTTAGCTCTTAGGACTAACGGAATCAAGGGATATGGGGAAAAAACAGGAAGAGGATAATGATTTTAGATGATCAGTCGTGATCATATTGAATGGCGGTGCTGGCTCGAAGGGCTGAATGGCCTTCTCCTGCACCTGTTTTTCTATGTTTCTATGTTTCTAGGACTGTTGATGTAAATAATAAAAGGCCAGCACAGCTGGGGCCCATCCCAGTGCTCATGGCCACACCTTTAACTTGGAGAAAGTTAGAGGTGACAGGAGAAGTGTAGAGGGTGAGGACAGGTTTGACCCGGCTTCTGGCAGCTCGTTACAAACACCCAGCACCCTTGGAGTGAAAACTTTGCCCCCAAGTTCTTATTAAACCTTGCCCCTCTCACCTTCAACCTGTGCTCCCTGGTTCTTGATTCTCCCAGCCTGGATAATCCCCTCATGATTTTATTCACCTCCATCTGCACAACCCTCTATAAAGTGGATGCTCACAGTCTTTGCCCAGTGTTGAGTCTAGCATTTGATGACACTGTTTAAAAGACATTTGGACAGGTACATGGGCAGGAAACATAAGGACATGTAGATGCTGGTTTACAAAAGGTCAGGCAGCATCTCTGGAGAAAATGGTCAGGTGATGATTCAGGTCGGGACCCTTCTTCAGACAGCAGACAGAGTGCGGTGGGGGGGGGGGGGGCAGAAAGCTGGAAGAGGTGGGGGAGGGTCTGGTGAGTGATAGGTGGATACATGTGTCGGGGGGGTTGATGGGTAGATGGACAAGGGCAGAGATGAAGAGGTAGAAGGTGTTGCACAATGACAGAAGAGTTGAACTGTGTGACTGCGAGTCTTGCCCCTGGGACCCAGTGCTGGGCACAGCTCAGTCCGGGCACATTAATGGGTGAGGCATGGCCATGCAGGAGGCTTGGCGAGGTGTGGAAGTTGGGCGGGCAGTGGGAGGGCAGGACATGACCAGAGTTCTCAATATCTGCCTCCACCACCACCCCTGGCAATGCGTTCCCACCCCCACTACTCTGTGTAAACCCTGTCTCTGCACATCACCATGTAACTTGCCCCCTCTCAGCTTATATCTGTGCCCTCTAGTGTGGACATTTTGCAGGGTAATTGGCCTTTGTACAATATCCCTGGTGTGCAGCAAGTGGATTTGTAAGTGGGATAACATGGAGCAAGTGTGAATGGGTGATCGATGGTCAGCAGCAGCTCGGTGGCTGAAGGGCCAGTGTCCATGCTGCATCTCCAAAGCAAACTCAAATAAATCAGCGTGGATATCGTGCATCTTAATCTCCTGGATCAGCCTGGCATGGGGGCTTGATCAAGGGCCTTACACATCCACACAGACAACACGGGCTTGTTGGGGAGTGTATGGGTGGCGTGGGACGTGTGTGGGGTAGGTTGTGGGAGGGGCGGTTGTGTATGTGCGGTGTGTGGGTGGGAGTGTGTGTGTGTGTATGAAGTGGTGTGTGTGTGGCGGGTGTGTGTGCGTGGAGTGGTGTGGGGCGGGATTGTGGGTGTGCGTCTGGGGGTGTGTGTGTCGGGTGTGTGTGGGGGGTGGGTGTGGGGTAGGGCGTGTGGATGTGGGTGTGGGGGTTGTGGGTGTGCGGGGTATGTGTTGCAGTGGCTGTGTGGTGATGTGGTGGGATGTGTGTGTGTGTGTGGGGTGTGTGTGTGTGTGGGGTGTGTGTGTGTGTGGGGTGCGTGTGGGTGGGGTGGGTATGTGTGTGTGTTGGGTGTGTGTGTGGGGTGTGTGGGTGTGGGGTGTGTGTGTGTGTGGGGTGTGTGTGTGTGTGGATGTGTGTGTGTGGGGTGTGTGTGTGTGTGGGGTGCGTGTGGGTGGGGTGGGTATGTGTGTGTGTGGGGTGTGTGTGTGTGGGGTGTGTGGTGTGTGTGTGTGTGGGGTGTGTGTGTGGGGTGTGTGTGTGGTGTGTGTGTGTGTGGGGTGTGTGTGTGTGGGGTGTGTGGTGTGTGTGTGTGTGGGGTGTGTGTGTGTGGGGTGTGTGTGTGTGGGGTGTGTGGTGTGTGTGTGTGTGGTGTGTGTGTGTGTGGTGTGTGTGTATGTGTGGTGTGTGTGTGTGTGGGGTGTGTGTGTGGTGTGTGTGTGTGTGGGGTGTGTGTGTGTGTGTGGGGTGTGTGTGTGTGGGGTGTGTGTGTGTGTGTGTGTGTGGGGTGTGTGTGTGTGGGGTGTGTATGTGTGTGTGGGGTGTGTGTGTGGGGTGTCTCGTTGTCTCTGACTCTGTCCCCTGTTCCAGGTTCCCACTCGCTGCGTTATTTCTCCACGGCGGTGACCGCGGGCTCGGGGGTCGCTGAGTTCACGGTGGTCGGATACGTGGACGAGGAGCAGATTGTTCACTATGACAGCGACCGCGGGAAGGTGGAGCCGCAGCAGCGGTGGATGGAGGAGAGTCAGGGCCCCGACTACTGGGAGCGGGAGACACAGAGGGCGCGGGACAACGAGCAGGCGTACAAGGGCAACATCCACACCGCGCTGCAGCGAACCAACCAGAGCGGAGGTGAGTGGGGGATGGACCACGTGTGTGTGTGTGGGGTGTGAGTGTGTGAGGAGTGTGTGTGTGTGTGGGGGTGTGTGTGTGTGTGTTGGGGGGTGTGTGTGGGGGTGTGGGATGTGTGTGGGGTGTGTGTGTGTGTGTGAGGTGTGTGTGTGTGCGTGTGTGAGGTGTGGGGTGTGTG